>NC_088244.1:15758238-15818238 GCF_036934945.1 Oncorhynchus masou masou
GGTGTGTGTGTGTGTGTGTGTGCGTGTGTGTGTTCACCATGGTGTGTGTTTGGCATGGTGTGTGTGTTTGGCTTGGTATGCGTTTGTCATAGTGTGTGTGTGTCTCTCATGGTGTGTGTGTGTTTGGCATGGTGTGTGTGTATGTGTTTGGCTTGGTGTGTGTTTGTCATAATGTGTGTGTGTTTGTCATAGTGTGTGTGTGTTTCTCATGGTGTGTGTGTGTGTGTGTGTTTCTCATGGTGTGTGTGTGTTTCTCATGGTGTGTGTATGTGTGTTTTTCTCACGGTGTGTGTTTCTCATGGTGTGTGTATGTGTGTGTTTCTCATGGTGTGTGTATGTGTGTTTCTCATGGTGTGTGTGTGTTTCTCATGGTGTGTGTGTTTCTCATGGTGTGTGTGTGTGTTTCCCATGGTGTGTGTTTCTCATGGTGTGTTTGTGTGTGTTTCTCATGGTGTGTTTGTGTGTGTTTCTCATGGTGTGTGTGTTTCTCATGGTGTGTGTGTTTGGCTTGGTATGCGTTTGTCATAGTGTGTGTGTGTTTGTCATAGTGTGTGTGTCTCTCTCATGGTGTGTGTGTGTGTGTGTGTTTCTCATGGTGTGTGTGTTTGGCATGGTGTGTGTGTATGTGTTTGGCTTGGTGTGTGTTTGTCATAGTGCGTGTGTGTCTCTCATGGTGTGTGTGTGTGTGTGTGTGTGTGTGTTTCTCGTGGGTGTGTGTGTGTGTTTCTCATGGTGTGTGTGTTTCTCATAGTGTGTGTGTGTGTGTTTCTCATGGTGTGTGTGTGTTTCTCATAGTGTGTGTATGTGTGTTTTTCTCACGGTGTGTGTGTTTCTCATAGTGTGTGTGTGTGTGTTTCTCATGGTGTGTGTGTGTTTCTCATAGTGTGTGTATGTGTGTTTTTCTCACGGTGTGTGTGTTTCTCATGGTGTGTGTATGTGTGTGTTTCTCATGATGTGTGTGTTTGGCATGGTGTGTGTGTGTGTGTGTGTGTGTGTGTGTGTGTGTGTGTGTGTGTGTGTGTGTGTGTGTGTGTGTGTGTGTGTGTGTGTGTGTGTGTGTTTGGCTTGGTGTGTGTTTGTCATAGTGTGTGTGTCTGTGTTAGTCATAGTGTGTGTGTGTGTCATGGTGTGTGTGTGTGTGTGTTTCTCATGGTGTGTGTGTGTGTGTTTCTCATGGTGTGTGTGTGTGTGTGTGTGTTTCTCATGGTGTGTGTGTGTGTTTTTCATGGTGTGTATGTGTGTTTCTCATGGTGTGTGTGTGTGTGTGTGTGTGTGTGTTCACCATGGTGTGTGTTTGGCATGGTGTGTGTGTTTGGCTTGGTATGCGTTTGTCATAGTGTGTGTGTGTCTCTCATGGTGTGTGTGTGTTTGGCATGGTGTGTGTGTTTGGCATGGTGTGTGTGTTTGGCATGGTGTGTGTGTGTGTATGTGTTTGGCTTGGTGTGTGTTTGTCATAATGTGTGTGTGTTTGTCATAGTGTGTGTGTGTTTCTCATGGTGTGTGTGTGTGTGTGTGTTTCTCATGGTGTGTGTGTGTTTCTCATGGTGTGTGTATGTGTGTTTTTCTCACGGTGTGTGTTTCTCATGGTGTGTGCATGTGTGTTTCTCATGGTGTGTGTGTGTGTGTGTGTGTTTCTCATGGTGTGTGTGTTTCTCATGGTGTGTGTGTGTGTTTCCCATGGTGTGTGTTTCTCATGGTGTGTTTGTGTGTGTTTCTCATGGTGTGTTTGTGTGTGTTTCTCATGGTGTGTGTGTTTCTCATGGTGTGTGTGTTTGGCTTGGTATGCGTTTGTCATAGTGTGTGTGTGTTTGTCATAGTGTGTGTGTCTCTCTCATGGTGTGTGTGTGTGTGTGTTTCTCATGGTGTGTGTGTTTGGCATGGTGTGTGTGTATGTGTTTGTCATAGTGTGTGTGTGTGTGTGTGTGTGTGTGTGTGTGTGTGTGTGTGTGTGTGTGTGTGTGTGTGTGTGTGTGTGTGTGTGTGTATGTTTCTCGTGGGTGTGTGTGTGTGTTTCTCATGGTGTGTGTGTGTGTGTGTTTCTCATAGTGTGTGTGTGTGTTTCTCATAGTGTGTGTATGTGTGTTTTTCTCACGGTGTGTGTGTTTCTCATGGTGTGTGTATGTGTGTGTTTCTCATGGTGTGTGTGAGTGTTTGGAATGGTGTGTGTTTGTCATAGTGTGTGTGTCTGTGTTAGTCATAGTGTGTGTGTGTGTGTCATGGTGTGTGTGTGTGTGTTTCTCATGGTGTGTGTGTGTGTGTTTCTCATGGTGTGTGTGTGTGTGTGTTTCTCATGGTGTGTGTGTGTGTGTGTTTTTCATGGTGTGTATGTGTGTTTCTCATGGTGTGTGTGTGTGTGTGTGTGTGTGTGTGTGTGTGTGTGTGTGTGTGTGTGTGTGTGTGTGTTCACCATGGTGTGTGTTTGGCATGGTGTGTGTGTTTGGCTTGGTATGCGTTTGTCATAGTGTGTGTGTGTCTCTCATGGTGTGTGTGTGTTTGGCATGGTGTGTGTGTATGTGTTTGGCTTGGTGTGTGTTTGTCATAATGTGTGTGTGTTTGTCATAGTGTGTGTGTGTTTCTCATGGTGTGTGTGTGTTTCTCATGGTGTGTGTATGTGTGTTTTTCTCACGGTGTGTGTTTCTCATGGTGTGTGTATGTGTGTGTTTCTCATGGTGTGTGTATGTGTGTTTCTCATGGTGTGTGTGTGTGTGTTTCTCATGGTGTGTGTCTTTCTCATGGTGTGTGTGTGTGTTTCCCATGGTGTGTGTTTCTCATGGTGTGTTTGTGTGTGTTTCTCATGGTGTGTTTGTGTGTGTTTCTCATGGTGTATGTGTGTGTGTGTGTGTGTGTGTGTGTGTGTGTGTGTGTGTGTGTGTGTGTGTGTGTGTGTGTGTGTGTGTGTGTGTGTGTGTGTGTGTGTGTGTGTGTTTCTTGTGGGTGTGTGTGTGTGTTTCTCATGGTGTGTGTGTGTGTGTGTGTGTTTCTCATGGTGTGTGTGTGTTTCTCATAGTGTGTGTATGTGTGTTTTTCTCACGGTGTGTGTGTTTCTCATGGTGTGTGTATGTGTGTGTTTCTCATGATGTGTGTGTTTGGCATGGTGTGTGTTTGGCTTGGTGTGTGTTTGTCATAGTGTGTGTGTCTGTGTTAGTCATAGTGTGTGTGTGTGTCATGGTGTGTGTGTGTGTGTGTGTGTGTGTGTGTGTGTTTTTCATGGTGTGTGTGTGTGTGTTTCTCATGGTGTGTGTGTGTGTGTTTTTCATGGTGTGTATGTGTGTTTCTCATGGTGTGTGTGTGTGTTCACCATGGTGTGTGTTTGGCATGGTGTGTGTGTTTGGCTTGGTATGCGTTTGTCATAGTGTGTGTGTGTCTCTCATGGTGTGTGTGTGTTTGGCATGGTGTGTGTGTATGTGTTTGGCTTGGTGTGTGTTTGTCATAATGTGTGTGTGTTTGTCATAGTGTGTGTGTGTTTCTCATGGTGTGTGTGTGTGTGTGTTTCTCATGGTGTGTGTGTGTTTCTCATGGTGTGTGTATGTGTGTTTTTCTCACGGTGTGTGTTTCTCATGGTGTGTGTATGTGTGTGTTTCTCATGGTGTGTGTATGTGTGTTTCTCATGGTGTGTGTGTGTGTGTGTTTCTCATGGTGTGTGTGTGTTTCTCATGGTGTGTGTATGTGTGTTTTTCTCACGGTGTGTGTTTCTCATGGTGTGTGTATGTGTGTGTTTCTCATGGTGTGTGTATGTGTGTTTCTCATGGTGTGTGTGTGTGTGTGTTTCCCATGGTGTGTGTTTCTCATGGTGTGTTTGTGTGTGTTTCTCATGGTGTGTGTGTTTCTCATGGCGTGTGTGTGTGTTTCTCATGGTGTGTGTGTGTGTTTCCCATGGTGTGTGTTTCTCATGGGGTGTGTATGTGTGTGTTTCTCATGGTGTGTGTGTTTGGCATGGTGTGTGTGTGTGTGTGTGTGTTTGGCTTGGTGTGTGTTTGTCATAGTGTGTGTGTCTGTGTTAGTCATAGTGTCTGTGTGTGTCATGGTGTGTGTGTGTGTGTGTGTTTCTCATGGTGTGTGTGTGTGTGTTTCTCATGGTGTGAATGTGTGTTTCTCATGGTGTGTGTGTGTGTGTGTGTGCGTGTGTGTGTTCACCATGGTGTGTGTTTGGCATGGTGTGTGTGTTTGGCTTGGTATGCGTTTGTCATAGTGTGTGTGTGTCTCTCATGGTGTGTGTGTGTTTGGCATGGTGTGTGTGTATGTGTTTGGCTTGGTGTGTGTTTGTCATAATGTGTGTGTGTTTGTCATAGTGTGTGTGTGTTTCTCATGGTGTGTGTGTGTGTGTGTGTTTCTCATGGTGTGTGTGTGTTTCTCATGGTGTGTGTATGTGTGTTTTTCTCACGGTGTGTGTTTCTCATGGTGTGTGTATGTGTGTGTTTCTCATGGTGTGTGTATGTGTGTTTCTCATGGTGTGTGTGTGTTTCTCATGGTGTGTGTGTTTCTCATGGTGTGTGTGTGTGTTTCCCATGGTGTGTGTTTCTCATGGTGTGTTTGTGTGTGTTTCTCATGGTGTGTTTGTGTGTGTTTCTCATGGTGTGTGTGTTTCTCATGGTGTGTGTGTTTGGCTTGGTATGCGTTTGTCATAGTGTGTGTGTGTTTGTCATAGTGTGTGTGTCTCTCTCATGGTGTGTGTGTGTGTGTTTCTCATGGTGTGTGTGTTTGGCATGGTGTGTGTGTATGTGTTTGGCTTGGTGTGTGTTTGTCATAGTGCGTGTGTGTCTCTCATGGTGTGTGTGTGTGTGTGTGTGTGTGTGTGTGTGTGTGTGTGTGTGTGTGTGTGTGTTTCTCGTGGGTGTGTGTGTGTGTTTCTCATGGTGTGTGTGTGTGTGTGTGTGTTTCTCATAGTGTGTGTGTGTGTGTTTCTCATGGTGTGTGTGTGTTTCTCATAGTGTGTGTATGTGTGTTTTTCTCACGGTGTGTGTGTTTCTCATGGTGTGTGTATGTGTGTGTTTCTCATGATGTGTGTGTTTGGCATGGTGTGTGTGTGTGTGTGTGTGTGTGTGTGTGTGTGTGTGTGTGTGTGTGTGTGTGTGTGTGTGTGTGTGTGTGTGTGTGTGTTTGGCTTGGTGTGTGTTTGTCATAGTGTGTGTGTCTGTGTTAGTCATAGTGTGTGTGTGTGTCATGGTGTGTGTGTGTGTGTGTTTCTCATGGTGTGTGTGTGTGTGTTTCTCATGGTGTGTATGTGTGTTTCTCATGGTGTGTGTGTGTGTGTGTGTGTTCACCATGGTGTGTGTTTGGCATGGTTTGTGTGTTTGGCTTGGTATGCATTTGTCATAGTGTGTGTGTGTCTCTCATGGTGTGTGTGTGTTTGGCATGGTGTGTGTGTGTATGTGTTTGGCTTGGTGTGTGTTTGTCATAATGTGTGTGTGTTTGTCATAGTGTGTGTGTGTTTCTCATGGTGTGTGTGTGTGTGTTTCTCATGGTGTGTGTGTGTTTCTCATGGTGTGTGTATGTGTGTTTTTCTCACGGTGTGTGTTTCTCATGGTGTGTGTATGTGTGTGTTTCTCATGGTGTGTGTATGTGTGTTTCTCATGGTGTGTGTGTGTGTGTGTTTCTCATGGTGTGTGTGTTTCTCATGGTGTGTGTGTGTTTCCCATGGTGTGTGTTTCTCATGGTGTGTTTGTGTGTGTTTTTCATGGTGTGTTTGTGTGTGTTTCTCATGGTGTGTGTGTTTCTCATGGTGTGTGCGTGTGTTTCTCATGTGTGTGTGTGTGTGTGTTTCCCATGGTGTGTGTTTCTCATGGTGTGTTTGTGTGTGTTTCTCATGGTGTGTTTGTGTGTGTTTCTCATGGTGTATGTTTGTGTTTCTCATGGTGTGTGTGTGTGTTTCTCATGTTGTGTGTTCTCCCCTCCCCACAGCTGCTGGACATGAAGATCTTTGTGGAGACTGACTCAGACATCCGTCTGGTGCGTCGGCTGCAGAGGGACATCACAGAGCGTGGCCGGGACATCGACGGAGTCATCAAACAGTACAATAAGTTTGTGAAGCCCGCCTTTGAGCAGTACATCGAGCCAACCATGCGACTGGCTGACATTGTGGTACCACGCGGTAAGATTCAGAACCAGCACACAGACTGAAGTAACATGTATGACCATGTGCTCACACACACACACGTACACACACACACACACACATTTGCTTACACATATTCTCCCTTACATGTAGACATTCAGAGGAGAACTTCCACTTAACTCAAATGTTGACGTAGTCATGCATTGACGTCAATTGGAGACACCGTAAAAAGTCGACTTAGTCCCCTAAACCATTATAATGTACACAACATAATATAATCACTGTCTAATGTCACTTCCCCTTCCTGTGTGTGTCGTATACTGGCAGGAGGAGGCAACATGGTGGCCATAGACTTGATCGTACAGCACGTCCACAGCCAGCTGGAGGAGGTGAGAGTTCCTCCCTTGATCTCTCCTTATACTGTATACAGCTTGACAGATCTACAGCTAGCCAGACTGACACCAGATCTACAGCTAACCAGACTGATACCAGATCTACAGCTAACCAGACTGACACCAGATCTACAGCTAACCAGACTGATACCAGATCTACAGCTAACCAGACTGATACCAGATCTACAGCTAACCAGACTGACACCAGATCTACAGCTAACCAGACTGATACTAGATCTACAGCTAACCAGACTGATACCAGATCTACAGAAAACCAGACTGATACCAGATCTACAGCTAACCAGACTGATACTAGATCTACAGCTAACCAGACTGATACCAGATCTACAGCTAACCAGACTGAGACCAGATCTACAGCTAACCAGACTGAGACCAGATCTACAGCTAACCAGACTGATACCAGATCTACAGCTAACCAGACTGATACCAGATCTACAGCTAACCAGACTGATACCAGATCTACAGCTAACCAGACTGATACCAGATCTACAGCTAACCAGACTGACACCAGATCTACAGCTAACCAGACTGACACCAGATCTACAGCTAACCAGACTGATACCAGATCTACAGCTAACCAGACTGATACCAGATCTACAGCTAACCAGACTGACACCAGATCTACAGCTAACCAGACTGATACTAGATCTACAGCTAACCAGACTGATACCAGATCTACAGAAAACCAGACTGATACCAGATCTACAGCTAACCAGACTGATACTAGATCTACAGCTAACCAGACTGATACCAGATCTACAGCTAACCAGACTGAGACCAGATCTACAGCTAACCAGACTGAGACCAGATCTACAGCTAACCAGACTGATACCAGATCTACAGCTAACCAGACTGATACCAGATCTACAGCTAACCAGACTGATACCAGATCTACAGCTAACCAGACTGAGACCAGATCTACAGCTAACCAGACTGACACCAGATCTACAGCTAACCAGACTGATACTAGATCTACAGCTAACCAGACTGATACCAGATCTACAGCTAGCCAGACTGATACCAGATCTACAGCTAGCCAGACTGACACCAGATCTACAGCTAACCAGACTGATACTAGATCTACAGCTAACCAGACTGATACCAGATCTACAGCTAGCCAGACTGATACCAGATCTACAGCTAACCAGACTGACACCAGAGCTACAGCTAACCAGACTGATACCAGATCTACAGCTAACCAGACTGATACTAGATCTACAGCTAACCAGACTGATACCAGATATCCAGCTAACCAGACTGATACCAGATCTACAGCTAACCAGACTGATCCCAGATCTACAGCTAACAAGACTGACACCAGATCTACAGCTAACCAGACTGATACCAGATCTACAGCTAACAAGACTGATCCCAGATCTACAGCTAACCAGACTGACACCAGATCTACAGCTTTCCAGCTAACCAGACTGATACCAGATCTACAGCTAACCAGACTGATACCAGATCTACAGCTAACAAGACTGACACCAGATCTACAGCTAACCAGACTGACACCAGATCTACAGCTTTCTAGCTAACCAGATGGATGCCAGCTCCATTTCCCCCTCTAGTGGAACAAGAAAGCATTTTCTGTAATAGCTCTACATTTCATGATTTCCTGAGAAAGATTACACAAAATGAAGAATATACTAAATGAAGTATAGATTTAAAAGCATGACCAGGGGCGTTTTGCTCTGTGACTTGTGGTACATGCACTAATAGCAAGCAGGGTTGGTGTGTCAGTTCTATATCAATTCAGGTGACGGAAATGAAATTCCAGTTCACAAATTAAAATAAATGTTTTCTGTTCCTAAAATGGAATTTCAGTTCATCGCCTAAAGTTGAACAAATTGAAGTGGAATCGCTTCCACCCCCCATTACCAATGAAGGCATGTGTTGTTATTGTGGTGTTACCTATTTGACACGGTACTATTGACCTTGCCCCACCTGCACACGGACTCTCATACTCCTCCTTCCATCCCTCCAACTCCTCCCTCTATCCCTCCATCACACAGCGTGAGCTCAGCGTCAGGTAGAGTAGCACACGTCTTTACTGTACCGCCGAACCCCTCTCCCCCACACCCCAGTTCCCAGATGGAGGGCAAGAAGAGGGGGGCACAAAACATGAGTATGTAGAAGTTGCCCTAAATCACCGATACAGGGTCAGATATCCTTAGCTGTTCCCAGATATGGTTACGGGCAACTTCTACATCGAAGCCACGAAGCCAGCATCCTCACTCTCCAACTGCTTGCTGCTGTTACACAGAATCTTCCCCAGGAGCCCACCTTGTCAACGACTCATCCAGTACAGTGAAGGATGTATCAGCATCTATGGGAAATGAGTCTTCCATTACAGGTAGCAATAGTAATTGGCATGTCACCACGTGTGACACCACATACGCTGTTAAAGCATGCGGTACAAAAACAGCTTTGAGTGAGATTTAAGAGACTCTCTTCCCTTTGACAGGCACGCCACACGTCACTTCTGTGTTTATAATGCTTCTATGTGCAGCAGGCAGTTGATTGGAGGATGTTGTTTTTTCCTCTACCTTACATACATGATGGCTCACACACAACCACCCGCTGCATTCTGTGTCTAACAATAATCTACTGAGACATTTTCACTGACCCCTCCTCTCAGCTCCAGAGAGAGAGAGAGAGGAAGAGTGTGAGATAGAGAAAGACCGTTATTGTCACACAATCTGAAACCTCTGTTTTCTATACCTATTATTAAAAGCTGAGTTTTTCCATTGAGTATGTCGGCCACAACAGATCAGAGCGAGAGAGAAAGGAAGTGTGTTTGGTGTCTGTCTTTAGACACAGGATGTATCAGGGCCTTTGAGCTGTGAGTCGTACCTCTGTGCTTTACCTCAGTACTGCAGAGACACAGTGTAGTTGTGACAGCTGAAGCCACCCTGACAGCAGCCCACATGTACACACGACACACAATGCCACAACCGCTGACGGAGTTGTAGTGACCGTTGTTACTGAGTGGACTAACCGAGTTGAACTATTATTTGTAAGTTCATGAAAAAGACGATTTAGCAACTTTGTATGGCAATTTGTCTTGGTCTAAGGAATTGTGAGGATTGCTCACAGCGGATTCAGCTGTCACACACATCACTGTATCACATGATCATATCTTTATCCATCCCTTTATTTACCCGATGTTGTCTGTTTCTTTTATTTTCTTCCTCTTTTCTGTTGTCGTCGGTGTGTGTCTCTGTCATTGTGTGTCTCTGTCGGTGTGTGTCGTTATGTTTCGTCCAAACCCTCTTCTCTCCATAGAGGAAACTGCGCTGGGATATGTGAGCAGATTTGCTTATGATTTATCTGTGTTTGCATTTTCTTTCTTTTAAAGTTCGGTATCCCATATGAGTTTTGTTTTTAGAGAGTGAAATGGTATCATAGCTTGGTCTTTGTATCTCAAAGTGTGGGGATTTAATGTGATACCACTCAACTCAAAAGCTTGCATGACCTCAATTCTAATCTTTGGCAAGACCAGGGGTTTGTTCAGTTTGCTTAAACATTTGCTACGTTGCGTAACGTTGCGCTTGTACTGAACGGCACGTTTCCCCAAAGTGCTCTCCAACATTCTTGAACAGACTTTGAGGGACGTTTGCTCCGTTTGGTGGGTGTGGTGGTATGTGGCTTGAAGCAATAAGTGACGTATTTAAAGGGCAGCAGCCATGCTGATAGCATTCCCCAGCCACCAACCCAACCGCTCCCCGTTTCTCAACTGGTTGTTCAGCACAGCACTGTTTCCATTTAGTTGAATATTGCATTACGTCTCTTTGTACTGAACGCAGCCCAGAACTCATTGTGTTGTATGTTTTAAAGTCAGATTGTAGTCCAAAACCTAGTTTGATTGTTTTTTCTTTGAATCAGCCTGTGTTGATCTGAATTGAGTAGTTGTCCTTTCTTTGAGTTGGTGTGGGTGTGTGTGGGTTGGTTCTTTTATCCTTGCGTGGACCTAAAATGCCCCAAAGTCCCCACAAGGATAGTAAAACAATGAACATTCTCGTGGGGACATTTTCCACATCCCCATGAGGACAAAGGCTATTTTAAATTTAGGGGTTAGGTCTAGGGTTAGAGTTACAATTAGGGTTAAGGGTGAGTGGTTTGGGTTAAGGATATGGTAAGGATAAGGGTTAGTGGTTTGGGTTAAGGTTATGGTAAGGATAAGGGTTAGTGGTTTGGGTTAAGGTTAAGGTTATGGTAAGGATAAGGGTTAGTGGTTTGGGTTAAGGTTGTGGTAAGGATAAGGGTTTGTGTGAAGGGTTATGGTAAGGATAAGGATAAGTATAAGGGTTAGTGTGAAGGGTTAAGGTTGTGGTAAGGATAAGGGTTAGTGTGAAGGGTTAAGGTTGTGGTAAGGATAAGGGTTAGTGTGAAGGGTTAAGGTTGTGGTAAGGATAAGGGTTAGTGTGAAGGGTTAAGGTTGTGGTAAGGATATGGGTAAGTGTGAAGGGTTAAGGTTGTGGTAAGGATAAGGGTTAGTGTGAAGGGTTAAGGTTGTGGTAAGGATAAGGGTAGGTGTGAAGGGTTCAGGTTGTGGTAAGGATAAGGGTTAGTGTGAAGGGTTAAGTTTATGGTAAGGATAAGGGTTAGTGTGAAGGGTTAAGGTTGTGGTAAGGATAAGGGTTAATGTGAAGGGTTAAGGTTATGGTAAGTTTAAGGGTTCGTGTGAAGGGTTAAGGTTGTGGTAAGGATAAGGGTTAGTGTGAAGGGTTAAGGTTATGGTAAGGATAAGGGTTAGTGTGAAGGGTTAAGGTTATGGTAAGGATAAGGGTTAGTGTGAAGGGTTCAGGTTGTGGTAAGGATAAGGGTTAGTGTGAAGGGTTAAGTTTATGGTAAGGATAAGGGTTAGTGTGAAGGGTTAAGGTTGTGGTAAGGATAAGGGTTAATGTGAAGGGTTAAGGTTATGGTAAGTTTAAGGGTTCGTGTGAAGGGTTAAGGTTGTGGTAAGGATAAGGGTTAGTGTGAAGGGTTAAGGTTATGGTAAGGATAAGGTTTAGTGTGAATGGTTAAGGTTGTGGTAAGGATAAGGGTTAGTGTGAAGGGTTAAGGTTGTGGTAAGTATAAGGGTTCGTGTGAAGGGTTATGGTTGTGGTAAGGATATGGGTTAGTGTGAAGGGTTAAGGTTATGGTAAGGATAAGGGTTTTTGTGAAGGGTTAAGGTTATGGTAAGGATAAGGGTTCGTGTGAAGGGTTAAGGTTATGGTAAGGGTTCGTGTGAAGGGTTAAGGTTGTGGTAAGGATAAGGGTTAGTGTGAAGGGTTAAGGTTATGGTAAGGATAAGGGTTCGTGTGAAGGGTTAAGGTTGTGGTAAGGATAAGGGTTAGTTTGAAGGGTTAAGGTTGTGGTAAGGATAAGGGTTAGTTTGAAGGGTTAAGGTTGTGGTAAGGATAAGGGTTAGTGTGAAGGGTTAAGGTTATGGTAAGGATAAGGGTTCGTGTGAAGGGTTAAGGTTGTGGTAAGGATAAGGGTTCGTGTGAAGGGTTAAGGTTGTGGTAAGGATAAGGGTTAGTTTGAAGGGTTAAGGTTGTGGTAAGGATAAGGGTTAGTTTGAAGGGTTAAGGTTGTGGTAAGGATAAGGGTTAGTGTGAAGGGTTAAGGTTATGGTAAGGATAAGGGTTCGTGTGAAGGGTTAAGGTTGTGGTAAGGATAAGGGTTAGTGTGAAGGGTTAAGGTTGTGGTAAGGATAAGGGTTAGTTTGAAGGGTTAAGGTTGTGGTAAGGATAAGGGTTGGTGTGAAGGGTTAAGGTTATGGTAAGGATAAGGGTTCGTGTGAAGGGTTAAGGTTGTGGTAAGGATAAGGGTTAGTGTGAAGGGTTAAGGTTATGGTAAGGATAAGGGTTCGTGTGAAGGGTTAAGGTTATGGTAAGGATAAGGGTTAAGGTTATGGTAAGGATAAGGGTTCGTGTGAAGGGTTAAGGTTGTGGTAAGGATAAGGGTTAAGGTTATGGTAAGGATAAGGGTTCGTGTGAAGGGTTAAGGTTGTGGTAAGGATAAGGGTTAGTGTGAAGGGTTAAGGTTATGGTAAGGATAAGGGTTCGTGTGAAGGGTTAAGGTTATGGTAAGGATAAGGGTTAAGGTTATGGTAAGGATAAGGGTTCGTGTGAAGGGTTAAGGTTGTGGTAAGGATAAGGGTTAAGGTTATGGTAAGGATAAGGGTTCGTGTGAAGGGTTAAGGTTGTGGTAAGGATAAGGGTTAAGGTTATGGTAAGGATAAGGGTTCGTGTGAAGGGTTAAGGTTATGGTAAGGATAAGGGTTAAGGTTGTGGTAAGGATAAGGGTTAGTGTGAAGGGTTAAGGTTATGGTAAGGATAAGGGTTCGTGTGAAGGGTTAAGGTTATGGTAAGGATAAGGGTTTGTGTGAAGGGTTAAGGTTATGGTAAGGATAAGGGTTCGTGTGAAGGGTTAAGGTTATGGTAAGGATAAGGGTTCGTGTGAAGGGTTAAGGTTATGGTAAGGATAAGGGTTAAGGTTATGGTAAGGATAAGGGTTCGTGTGAAGGGTTAAGGTTGTGGTAAGTATAAGGTTTAGTGGGAAATAGGATTTTGAATGGAAATTCAATTTAGATCCCCACATGGATAGAAGAACAAAACGTGTGTTTGTGTTTGTATGTGTGTTTGTGTTTGTATGTGGGGAATCCCATGAATCACATGGGATTATAACAACACTAAGAGAACACGGCTTGCTTCATGTTCCTCAGATTACGTGTTGAGAGTCTCAAATGAATCAGAACCAAATCACTGTGTTTACACCACCATTAGTACCGAAGGACACTTGATCCAACGTTTCCTGACTCGTTTCACTTTCATTTATTGCACATTGATCAATGTTGAATGAATTAGTTGTTGAATGAATTAGTCTTTCAGCACTCACTGTAGAATCTAACTGCATTGAGACCAAAACAGTAGCTAAAAACGTCAAACGCTCTCTGTGATTGTCTCTTAAAGCTGTTGTATAATCCCACTAAGACAGACAGTACAGTATCGGTTCAGTGATGTTAACTGACCTGTATCTGCTCTGCCTATTTTAATCGAATGTGTTTATATTGTGTGTTTTTTAGACTTCTATTACCCACTAATCAATATTAACACCAGTGTGATGAATACTGTTTTAGATATGTGTGTGTGCGTGGGTGCGTGTGCGCTAGTGTCTGCTTATTGTGTATGTGTGTGTTTCAAGCCTGTGACTGTATGTATGCACCCTGCCGCCTATTCCAGTGCTCTTACATCCACCCGCCCTTTCTTTTCCTGGTTGCTATGGTTACAGGGCGGCCCTTGCCTCTGCCCACCAGGCCCAGCCCCTCCCCCAGACCCTGAGTGTTCTGGAGAGTACACCCCAGGTCAGGGGAATGCACACCATAATAAGGTATAGACACTGCATACTGTATACATGGTACATACTGTATACACGCTGCATACTGTATACACACTGGATACTGTAAAACGGCTACCTCTTGAACTAATGTAGAATGACTCATTATACTACTAGTATAACTACCTCTAGAACTAATGTAGAACGACCCACTATACTACTAGTATAACTACCTCTGGAACTAATGTAGAACGACCCACTGTACTACTAGTATAACTACTACCTCTAGAACGAATGTAGAACAACCCACTGTACTACTAGTATAACTACTACTTCTAGAACTAATGTATAACGACCCATTATACTACTAGTAGAACTGCCTCTAGAACTAATGTAGAATGACCCACTGTACTACTAGTAGAACTACCTCTAGAACTAATGTAGAACGACCCACTATACTACTAGTAGAACTACTACCTCTAGAACTAATGTAGAACAACCCACTATACGACGAGTAGAACTACCTCTAGAACTAATGTAGAATGACCCACTATACTACTAGTATAACTACTACCTCTAGAACTAATGTGGAACGACCCAATATACTACGAGTATAACTATTTCTAGAACTAATGTAGATCGACCAACTATACTACTAGTGGCTCTACCACTAGAACTAATGTAGAACGACCCACTATACTACTAGTATAACTACTACCTCTATAACTAATGTAGAATGACCACTATACTACTAGTATAACTACCTCTTGAACTAATGTACAACGACCCACTATACTACAAGTACACCTACTACCTCTGTAACTAATGTAGAATGACTCATTATACTACTAGTATAACTACCTCTAGAACTAATGTAGAACGACCCACTATACTACTAGTATAACTACCTCTAGAACTAATGTATAACGACCCACTGTACTACTAGTATAACTACTACCTCTAGAACGAATGTAGAACAACCCACTGTACTACTAGTGTAACTACTACCTCTAGAACTAATGTATAACGACCCACTGTACTACTAGTATAACTACTACCTCTAGAACGAATGTAGAACAACCCACTGTACTACTAGTATAACTACTACTTCTAGAACTAATGTATAACGACCCATTATACTACTAGTAGAACTGCCTCTAGAACTAATGTAGAATGACCCACTATACTACTAGTAGAACTACTACCTCTAGAACTAATGTAGAACAACCCACTATACGACGAGTAGAACTACCTCTAGAACTAATGTAGAATGACCCACTATACTACTAGTAGAACTACTACCTCTAGAACTAATGTGGAACGACCCACTATACGACGAGTAGAACTACCTCTAGAACTAATGTAGATCGACCAACTACACTACTAGTGGCTCTACCACTAGAACTAATGTAGAACGACCCACTATACTACTAGTATAACTACTACCTCTAGAACTAATGTAGATCGACCAACTACACTACTAGTGGCTCTACCACTAGAACTAATGTAGAACGACCCACTATACTACTAGTATAACTATCTCTAGAACTAATGTAGAACGACCCACTATACTACTAGTAGAACTACTACCTCTAGAACTAATGTAGAACGACCCAATATACTACTAGTATAACTACTACCTCTATAACTAATGTAGAATGACCAATATACTACTAGTAGAACTACCTCTAGAACTAATGTAGAACGACCCAATATACTACTAGTATAACTACTACCTCTAGAACTAATGTGGAACGACCCAATATACTACTAGTATAACTATCTCTAGAACTAATGTAGACCGACCAACTATACTACTAGTGGCTCTACCACTAGAACTAATGTAGAAGGACCCACTATACTACCAGTATAACTACCTCTAGAACTAATGTAGAACAACCCACTATAATACTAGTAGTTCTACTACCTCTAGAACTAATGTAGAACGTCCCAATATACTACTAGTAGAACTATCTCTAGAATTGATGTAGAACGACCCACTATACTACTAGTCAGGTATTTTACTAACACAGCCCAGGTCATGGGATGCACACCATCATCAGGTATCAGTAATAACCACTGCACTACACACTACTCAATAAACCGTCTAACTGATCTAGAGTCAGATAATAACACAGGTAGGTCAGAGGATAAACATACTGTATCAAGCATTCACTTCCACATTGTGGGTTGAGTGCAACTACATGGCCCGTAGTGTCTATTTGTTTTTGTCTGGCCCCTGACTGTCTTGTATCCGTCTGGTCCCTGACTGTCATTTATCTGTCTCATCCTGGACTCTCTTTTATCTGTCTGATCCTGGACTCTATTTATCTGTCTGGTCCTTGATAGTTTTTTATCTGTCTGGTCCCTGACCGTTTTTTATTTGTCTGGTCCCTGACTGTCTTTTATTTGTCTGGTCCCAGAATGTTTTTTATTTGTCTGGTCCCTGACTGTCTTTTATTTGTCTGGTCCCAGACTGTCTTTTATTTGTCTGGTCCCAGACTGTCTTTTATTTGTCTGATCCCTGACTGTCTTTTATTTGTCTGGTCCCTGACTGTCTTTTATTTGTCTGGTCCCAGACTGTCTTTTATTTGTCTGGTCCCTGACTGTCTTTTATTTGTCTGGTCCCTGATTGTCTTTTATTTGTCTGGTCCCAGAATGTTTTTTATTTGTCTGGTCCCTGACTGTCTTTTATTTGTCTGGTCCCAGACTGTCTTTCATTTGTCTGGTCCCAGACTGTCTTTTATTTGTCTGGTCCCAGACTGTCTTTTATTTGTCTGGTCCCAGACTGTCTTTTATTTGTCTGGTCCCTGACTGTCTTTTATTTGTCTGGTCCCTGACTGTCTTTTATTTGTCTGGTCCCAGACAGTTTTTTATTTGTCTGGTCCCTGACTGTCTTTTATTTGTCTGGTCCCTGACTGTTTTTTATTTGTCTGGTCCCTGACTGTCTTTTATTTGTCTGGTCCCAGACTGTCTTTTATTTGTCTGGTCCCTGACTGTCCTACTTCTTCTGCCCAGAAATAAAGAGACAAGCAGGGATGAGTTCATCTTCTACTCGAAAAGACTGATGCGTCTGCTGATTGAACGAGCGCTTTCCTTTCTTCCCTCAGAGGTACGTATGACAGAGAGACAGAGAGATAGAAAGACTGCTCTGTTCTACTGTACCTTAACGTTCATAGCCAAAGAGCATATTTGAATGTAGTTTCATTTAGAAAGAGATGAAAAGATAGAGGGAGAAGAATTGAGTGATGGAAAAATGGGGGTAAGAAAGATGGAAAGAGAGTGTAAGAGATGGAAAGAGCATGAGAGGTCAAGATTGCGAGATGGTGCGAGAGAGAGAAAAAGAAGAGAGAGAGAGAGCGAAAGAGAGAGTCTGGCCTCTGGAGTATGGAAACTGTCAATCCACCGCAGTGGAAAGTTCTCACTATAAAACCAAAAAGACACACACATACCGCGACTGCACAAACACACCATATCACTTGAATCGCACAGCAACTACAGTACATTGTGTATGTACCACCCACTACAGCTCAAGCTGTTGGAGTAAAGAAGTGTTTTATTGATTGTTTAGTGTGGCCAACTGGACACGCACCATGGGTTCGTTGTCTTGAGGTCTGTACTCATAAGTTCATCCTCCTCTCTCTCTCTCTCTCTCTCTCTCTCTCTCTCTCTCTCTCTCTCTCTCTCTCTCTCTCGCTCTCTTTCCACAGAGCCATATAGTTCAAACACCGCAGGGAGAGGACTATGAAGGCAGGACTTTCCACGGGAAGAGGGTGAGTTGAGCTTAATTTTTCTTTCTGCCTGTTTTTCTATCCATCTCTCTCACTTTCTCTCTCACGTTCTCCTTCCTATTCACTTGTTTCTATCTCTCCATTTCAGCCGGCTAGTTCCCTCTGATCAGATTAGCTTTATATAATAGCACATTTCATCTGTGTTGTCATGATGAACAGTATAGTATTACTGCTGTCATGTTCTTGTTGTTAAATGTACTGTACTCAGTTGTCAGTCAGTATGTTAGAAATCCATGAACCTGGTTTCTCTTCTGGTTTTCCATAGATCACTGGAGTGTCCATCCTGCGAGCAGGAGAGACCATGGAGCCAGCTCTCCGGGCGGTGTGTAAAGATGTCCGCATCGGTAAGATCCTCATCCAGACCAACCAGGACACAGGAGAACCAGAGGTATGGATCTGGAAAACACACATGCTTGAAGCTTTGAGTAGGACTGCGGGACCTGACCAGGGAAAAGTTGGAGGCATAGTTATAGCCTTTTTGTCTGTCTTTCATTCTTCCCTTCATCCCCTCTTTCCTCCCTGTCCCTCCCGCTCTCTCAGCTGCATTATCTGCGTCTGCCTAAGGACATTGGTGAGGACCATGTGATTCTGATGGACTGCACCGTGTCTACTGGGGCTGCTGCCATGATGGCCGTACGAGTCCTACTGGTAGGTGATTCTGATGGACTGCACCGTGTCTACTGGGGCTGCTGCCATGATGGCCGTACGAGTCCTACTGGTAGGTGATTCTGATGGACTGCACCGTGTCTACTGGGGCTGCTGCCATGATGGCCGTACGAGTCCTACTGGTAGGTGATTCCGGTGGACTGCACCGTGTGTACTGGGGCTGCTGCCATGATGGCCATACGTACGAGTCCTACTGGTAGGTGATTCTGATGGACTGTACCGTGTCTACTGGGGCTGCTGCCATGATGGCCGTACGAGTCCTACTGGTAGGTGATTCTGATGGACTGCACCATGTGTACTGGGGCTGCTGCCATGATGGCCATACGTACGAGTCCTACTGGTAGGTGATTCTGATGGACTGCACCATGTGTACTGAGGCTGCTGCCATGATGGCCATACGTACGAGTCCTATTGGTAGGTGATTCTGATGGACTGCACCATGTGTACTGGGGCTGCTGCCATGATGGCCATACGTACGAGTCCTAGTGGTAGGTGATTCTGATGGACTGCACCGTGTGTACTGGGGCTGCTGCCATGATGGCCATACGTACGAGTCCTACTGGTAGGTGATTCTGATGGACTGCACCATGTGTACTGAGACTGCTGCCATGATGGCCATACGTACGAGTCCTACTGGTAGGTGATTCTGATGGACTGCACCATGTGTACTGAGGCTGCTGCCATGATGGCCATACGTACGAGTCCTACTGGTAGGTGATTCTGATGGACTGCACCATGTGTACTGAGGCTGCTGCCATGATGGCCATACGTACGAGTCCTACTGGTAGGTGATTCTGATGGACTGCACCGTGTGTACTGGGGCTGCTGCCATGATGGCCATACGTACGAGTCCTACTGGTAGGTGATTCTGATGGACTGCACCATGTGTACTGAGACTGCTGCCATGATGGCCATACGTACGAGTCCTACTGGTAGGTGATTCTGATGGACTGCACCATGTGTACTGAGGCTGCTGCCATGATGGCCATACGTACGAGTCCTACTGGTAGGTGATTCTGATGGACTGCACCATGTGTACTGAGGCTGCTGCCATGATGGCCATACGTACGAGTCCTACTGGTAGGTGATTCTGATGGACTGCACCGTGTCTACTGGGGCTGCTGCCATGATGGCCATACGTACGAGTCCTACTGGTAGGTGATTCTGATGGACTGCACCGTGTCTACTGGGGCTGCTGCCATGATGGCCATACGTGCGAGTCCTACTGGTAGGTGATTCTGATGGAATCTGATGATGCATCTCTCTCCGTGTCTGTGTCTTGTGTAGGACCATGATGGCCATACGTACGAGTCCTGCTGGTAGGTGATTCTGATGGAATCTGATGATGCATCTCTCTCCGTGTCTGTGTCTTGTGTAGGACCATGATGTCCAGGAGGATAAGATCCTGTTGGTGTCTCTGCTGATGGCTGAGATGGGGGTTCACTCTGTGGCCTACGCCTTCCCTCAGGTCCAAATCATCACCACTGCCGTCGACAAGAAGGTCAACGACCTCTTCCACATCATACCCGGCATAGGTGAGAAAGGCAGTTTCCGTGTGTGTGTGCGCGCACGTGTGCATGCTCTGCTTCAAACTCTAATCGCTACTGTTCTTTGTCCCTTGTGTGAAGGAAATTTCGGTGACCGGTATTTTGGCACGGACGCACCCCCAGAATGGAGCGATGAGGAGATGGATGAGCCCAGTTACTGATGGGACAATGGGCAGACCCATTTGAATGATTCAGGGGAGCACCGTTTGGAGGATGATTGAGGAATGTGCTTTTTACCCCACTGGGCAGCTACGTACACCCCCTTATTCTGGGGACCAAAGAAGACACCCTGGAGTACTAGAGCACCTTGAATTTCACTGAGATTCACTGAGACAGAAAATTTGTCAAAGATTTACAAAGGACAGTTTTTGTATATTTCTATTTGAGTTTTATGCCAATGCTGTTGTGGGACAGTTGTAATAGAAAATGTAGTACTTTTTGTAATGTGAATGTTTGTTTGTAAAATGTTCTATTTTTGGTTGTTTGAATTATGTTTTTTGAGGGTGACCCACATTCAATAAGAGCTAATTGCAAAACACCATTTTTTATTTATTTCTCAGAGCTTAATTATTAACCTTTCAGAATAAAATCCAAAAAATACACAGTCATATTGTTAATTCTCTCTGCTCGTAGAAAGTGCCTTCTTTCAAGGAACACTTTACCGGAAAATTGTGTAGGCGTAACTTTTTAACTCTCTGGTTTCCCCTCTTCTCTGCTTTGTAGCTACTGACCAAACCACAGTCTTGCAAATTGTTAACACCTAGTCCTCTTTTCACAGCAAGGCCTAAATATACTCCCACATCCTGATCTACCTGCTAGTCTACCTGTGCGTGGCTCCTCCACCCATGCCCCGCAGCTCGGTTAGCCTTGACCGCTTTCAGCACTTTATTCATGAAGGTTCCTCTCTCTGCGTATGATTCTGGGCCTATGCTGCCTATCATAATGAGGCCTTACAACTGTTGTTGTCATGCTTAATGTTTCCTAGTGATATCGGCATAGGCTACACCACCTAGACCTACATTTAATTTGTGCTTTGTCTGCAACATAGAGACGAGAGAGACGGAGAAAATGTACAGGAAGGATATGGTGGTTGTCCTCTTCTCATGGAAACTAACCTTGATATCTTCTATCACTTTCATCACTAACCCACCGCTGACACCAAGAAGGCGGTGGGGTAAATATAGGATAACACTGACTTAAACGGTAGGCTACTGGGCTATTAAACTAAAAAGTTTTACAATTCAGAATAGGCCTACAGTTCTAATGAGCGCCTCCACGGTGCCCTGGAAAGATGGATCATGGTTGTGAGGACAGTCACCAAGACACCTGTCTGCTGCAGAGGTAAAACTCTCACGCCAGGGTTGCAAGGTAGGGCTGTCTGACAAATGGCGCAACATTGTGTAGGTTAATATTATTCCTAGAACAGATTTAAGAGCTTTATGAAATAATCTTTTTATTTCTGATCAGGTTATTACATTTGGGATTTTTAAAGGTTGCATAGGCTAATAATTAGCCTACATCATTCAGTTTTTGGAGGGTTTGAAATGGAATGTGTTTTGAATTTTAGTCTACATTTAAATTGATTTTGGAAATTAAATTGAATTTCAGCTTGATCTGAGCTTTTAAAACTTTGTCACATAATGGTTTCATGATTCTGCAGATCACAATCAAATAAACCATATACATACCAGTACTATAGCTGAAATATGTTGTTGTGTAATGTGTCATTATTTATTTGTGTAGATTATAGGTTTTTAACATACAACAACTATTGAGATGCAATGGAAAATGTATCATAAACAGCACCAGTCACAAACAGGAAAGAGGTGTGTTTGTCTGTGTGTGAGTGTTTGGCGGGTGCTTTGTGTCCCCACTGGCAGTACAGGAGCCTGATGAGGTCACAAATGCAGTAGCAGGGTAGCTATAAGACCTCCTAGCTACCCTGTGAATCGAGTCTTCAACTGTAACCTGTTGGTCTCATTCTAGCCTTTGCATTCAAACGCGAACCTGCTGGTTTATTTCACACTCAAAAGTGCCCTTTGGAGGTGCAGATTTTTGCTGTGACAAGAGTTCAAAAGACAGGACAGTAAGCGAATAAAACATTAATGAGATAAGTAGCATAGTGACTACTAGTGAAGTCTAGATGCTTTTATGGGGTAGCTGTCGGGACCAGGAGTAAGATCTGCCACGTGGGTAAGTAGGGGAGTGGGGAGTCTGTCGGGATCCAGGAGTAAGATCTGCCACGTTGGTAAGTAGGGGAGTGGGGAGTCTGTCGGGATCCAGGAGTAAGATCTGCCACGTGGGTAAGTAGGGGAGTGGGGAGTCTGTCGGGACCAGGAGTAAGATCTGCCACGTGGGTAAGTAGGGGAGTGGGGAGTCTGTCGGGATCCAGGAGTAAGATCTGCCACGTGGGTAAGTAGGGGAGTGGGGAGTCTGTCGGGATCCAGGAGTAAGATCTGCCACGTGGGTAAGTAGGGGAGTGGGGAGTCTGTCGGGATCCAGGAGTAAGATCTGCCACGTGGGTAAGTAGGGGAGTGGGGAGTCTGTCGGGATCCAGGAGTAAGATCTGCCACGTGGGTAAGTAGGGGAGTGGGGAGTCTGTCGGGATCCAGGAGTAAGATCTGCCACGTGGGTAAGTAGGGGAGTGGGGAGTCTCAAAGCCGTCTTACAGGCTTGACTTGGCACTCTTACCTTGTTTCTCCTCTTGCTATAAAAGTGAACGCAGGGGGAAACAAACAGACTGACTTGTAGGATTGTTGTTAGTTTGGTTAATGTGTTCGCTGGCAGGGTGTTTGTATCTGGGTGGCTAATGCCAAAGTGGTGCGGTCTGTGAGTCTGTGAGACGGTGTTCAGTAATGCTGATGCATCCCACAAAGTAAATTATTTATACACCTAGATATTTCTGAATAGTTTGAAAGGTGGAAAGAGCCAGAATGACAGAGGATAGAGTATTTTCTGTTTCTGTGTTTTGTGTGTTCATGGAGGTATGTGTAGGCTATGAATGTGTTTGTGTTTTTCTGTGTTTTGTGCGTTCATGGAGGTGTGAGTAGGCTATGAATGTGTTTGTGTGTTTCTGTGTTTTGTGTGTTCATAGAGGTGTGTGTAGGCTATGAATGTGTTTCTGTGTTTTGTGTGTTCATGGAGGTGTGAGTAGGCTATGAATGTGTTTGTGTGTTTCTGTGTTTTGTGTGTTCATGGAGGTGTGAGTAGGCTATGAATGTGTTTGTGTGTTTCTGTGTTTTGTGTGTTCATGGAGGTGTGAGTAGGCTATGAATGTGTTTCTGTGTTTCTGTGTTTTGTGTGTTCATGGAGGTGTGAGTAGGCTATGAATGTGTTTCTGTGTTTTGTGTGTTCATGGAGGTGTGAGTAGGCTATGAGTGTGTTTCTGTGTTTCTGTGTTTTGTGCGTTCATGGAGGTGTGAGTAGGCTATGAATGTGTTTGTGTGTTTCTGTGTTTTGTGTGTTCATGGAGGTGTGAGTAGGCTATGAATGTGTTTGTGTGTTTCTGTGTTTTGTGTGTTCATAGAGGTGTGTGTAGGCTATGAATGTGTTTCTGTGTTTCTGTGTTTTGTGCGTTCATGGAGGTGTGAGTAGGCTATGAATGTGTTTGTGTGTTTCTGTGTTTTGTGTGTTCATGGAGGTGTGAGTAGGCTATGAATGTGTTTCTGTGTTTTGTGTGTTCATGGAGGTATGTGTAGGCTATGAATGTGTTTCTGTGTTTCTGTGTTTTGTGCGTTCATGGAGGTGTGAGTAGGCTATGAATGTTTTTGTGTGTTTCTGTGTTTTGTGTGTTCATGGAGGTGTGAGTAGGCTATGAATGTGTTTGTGTGTTTCTGTGTTTTGTGTGTTCATAGAGGTGTGTGTAGGCTATGAATGTGTTTCTGTGTTTTGTGTGTTCATGGAGGTGTGTGTAGGCTATGAATGTGTTTGTGTTTTTCTGCTTGAACAGACAAGACTTTAATTTGTCCTCAAACTCCAGTTCGTCAGCCCATGAAACACTGTCTCACATTGGCCCAGTAATGCGAAGAAAAGCAACGTCTTGATTGTGCTTAGACCGGCCCAGCCTGGTCCAGACCAGATTAGACTGGTCCAGACCAGATCAGACTGGTCCAGATCAGACTGGTCCAGACCAGACTGGTCTAGACTGGATCAGAGCAGATCCAGAACAAGATGGTGCATGGGACAGCAACAGTAAGAATCTCCTACTGTTTTGTTTCTGTGTTTTGTGTGTTCATGAAGGTGTGTGTAGGCTATGAATGTGTTTCTGTGTATTGTGTGTTCATGGAGGTGTGAGTAGGCTATGAATGTGTTTGTGTGTTTCTGTGTTTTGTGTGTTCATAGAGGTGTGTGTAGGCTATGAATGTGTTTCTGTGTTTTGTGTGTTCATGGAGGTGTGTGAAGGCTATGAATGTGTTTGTGTGTTTGTGTGTTTTGTTTGTTCATGAAGGTGTGTGTAGGCTATGAATGTGTTTCTGTGTATTGTGTGTTCATGAACGTGTGTGTAGGCTATGAATGTGTTTGTGTGTTTCTGTGTTTTCTGTGTTCATGAAGGTGTGTGTAGGCTATGAATGTGTTTGTGTGTTTGTGTGTTTTGTGTGTTCATGAAGGTGTGTGTAGGCTATGAATGTGTTTCTGTGTTTTGTGTGTTCATGAAGGTGTGTGTAGGCTATGAATGTGTTTGTGTGTTTGTGTATTTTGTGTGTTCATGGAGGTGTGAATAGGCTATGAATGTGTTTCTGTGTTTTGTGTGTTCATGAAGGTGTGTGAAGGCTATGAATGTGTTTCTGTGTATTGTGTGTTCATGGAGGTGTGAGTAGGCTATGAATGTGTTTGTGTGTTTTGTGTGTTCATAGAGGTGTGTGTAGGCTATGAATGTGTTTCTGTGTTTTGTGTGTTCATGGAGGTGTGTGAAGGCTATGAATGTGTTTGTGTGTTTGTGTGTTTTGTTTGTTCATGAAGGTGTGTGTAGGCTATGAATGTGTTTCTGTGTATTGTGTGTTCATGAACGTGTGTGTAGGCTATGAATGTGTTTGTGTGTTTCTGTGTTTTGTGTGTTCATGAAGGTGTGTGTAGGCTATGAATGTGTTTCTGTGTTTTGTGTGTTCATGAAGGTGTGTGTAGGCTATGAATGTGTTTCTGTGTTTTGTGTGTTCATGGAGGTGTGAGTAGGCTATGAATGTGTTTGTGTGTTTCTGTGTTTTGTGTGTTCATAGAGGTGTGTGTAGGCTATGAATGTGTTTCTGTGTTTTGTGTGTTCATGGAGGTGTGTGAAGGCTATGAATGTGTTTGTGTGTTTGTGTGTTTTGTTTGTTCATGAAGGTGTGTGTAGGCTATGAATGTGTTTCTGTGTATTGTGTGTTCATGAACGTGTGTGTAGGCTATGAATGTGTTTGTGTGTTTCTGTGTTTTGTGTGTTCATGAAGGTGTGTGTAGGCTATGAATGTGTTTCTGTGTTTTGTGTGTTCATGAAGGTGTGTGTAGGCTATGAATGTGTTTCTGTGTTTTGTGTGTTCATGAAGGTGTGTGTAGGCTATGAATGTGTTTGTGTGTTTGTGTGTTTTGTGTGTTCATGAAGGTGTGTGTAGGCTATGAATGTGTTTCTGTGTTTTGTGTGTTCATGAAGGTGTGTGTAGGCTATGAATGTGTTTGTGTGTTTGTGTGTTTTGTGTGTTCATGGAGGTGTGAGTAGGCTATGAATGTGTTTCTGTGTTTTGTGTGTTCATGAAGGTGTGTGTAGGCTATGAATGTGTTTCTGTGTATTGTGTGTTCATGAACGTGTGTGTAGGCTATGAATGTGTTTGTGTGTTTCTGTGTATTGTGTGTTCATGGAGGTGTGAGTAGGCTATGAATGTGTTTGTGTGTTTCTGTGTTTTGTGTGTTCATAGAGGTGTGTGTAGGCTATGAATGTGTTTCTGTGTTTTGTGTGTTCATGGAGGTGTGTGAAGGCTATGAATGTGTTTGTGTGTTTGTGTGTTTTGTTTGTTCATGAAGGTGTGTGTAGGCTATGAATGTGTTTCTGTGTATTGTGTGTTCATGAACGTGTGTGTAGGCTATGAATGTGTTTGTGTGTTTCTGTGTGTTTTGTGTGTTCATGAAGGTGTGTGTAGGCTATGAATGTGTTTCTGTGTTTTGTGTGTTCATGAAGGTGTGTGTAGGCTATGAATGTGTTTCTGTGTTTTGTGTGTTCATGAAGGTGTGTGTAGGCTATGAATGTGTTTGTGTGTTTGTGTGTTTTGTGTGTTCATGAAGGTGTGTGTAGGCTATGAATGTGTTTCTGTGTTTTGTGTGTTCATGAAGGTGTGTGTAGGCTATGAATGTGTTTGTGTGTTTGTGTGTTTTGTGTGTTCATGGAGGTGTGAGTAGGCTATGAATGTGTTTCTGTGTTTTGTGTGTTCATGAAGGTGTGTGTAGGCTATGAATGTGTTTCTGTGTATTGTGTGTTCATGAACGTGTGTGTAGGCTATGAATGTGTTTGTGTGTTTCTGTGTATTGTGTGTTCATGGAGGTGTGAGTAGGCTATGAATGTGTTTGTGTGTTTCTGTGTTTTGTGTGTTCATAGAGGTGTGTGTAGGCTATGAATGTGTTTCTGTGTTTTGTGTGTTCATGGAGGTGTGTGAAGGCTATGAATGTGTTTGTGTGTTTGTGTGTTTTGTTTGTTCATGAAGGTGTGTGTAGGCTATGAATGTGTTTCTGTGTATTGTGTGTTCATGAACGTGTGTGTAGGCTATGAATGTGTTTGTGTGTTTCTGTGTTTTCTGTGTTCATGAAGGTGTGTGTAGGCCATGAATGTGTTTCTGTGTTTTGTGTGTTCATGAAGGTGTGTGTAGGCTATGAATGTGTTTCTGTGTTTTGTGTGTTCATGAAGGTGTGTGTAGGCTATGAATGTGTTTGTGTGTTTGTGTGTTTTGTGTGTTCATGAAGGTGTGTGTAGGCTATGAATGTGTTTGTGTGTTTCTGTGTACTGTGTGTTCATGAAGGTGTGTGTAGGCTATGAATGTGTTTGTGTGTTTGTGTGTTTTGTGTGTTCATGAAGGTGTGTGTAGGCTATGAATGTGTTTGTGTGTTTGTGTGTTTTGTGTGTTCATGAAGGTGTGTGTTGGCTATGAATGTGTTTGTGTGTTTGTGTGTTTTGTGTGTTCATGAAGGTGTGTGTAGGCTATGAATGTGTTTCTGTGTTTTGTGTGTTCATGAAGGTGTGTGTAGGCTATGAATGTGTTTGTGTGTTTGTGTGTTCATGAAGGTGTGTGTAGGCTATGAATGTGTTTCTGTGTATTGTGTGTTTATGAAGGTGTGTGTAGGCTATGAATGTGTTTGTGTGTTTGTGTGTTTTGTGTGTTCATGAAGGTGTGTGTAGGCTATGAATGTGTTTGTGTGTTTTGTGTGTTCATGAAGGTGTGTGTAGGCTATGAATGTGTTTCTGTGTTTTGTGTGTTCATGAAGGTGTGTGTAGGCTATGAATGTGTTTCTGTGTATTGTGTGTTTATGAAGGTGTGTGTAGGCTATGAATGTGTTTGTGTGTTTGTGTGTTTTGTGTGTTCATGAAGGTGTGTGTAGGCTATGAATGTGTTTGTGTGTATTGTGTGTTTATGAAGGTGTGTGTAGGCTATGAATGTGTTTGTGTGTTTGTGTGTTTTGTGTGTTCATGAAGGTGTGTGTAGGCTATGAATGTGTTTCTGTGTTTTGTGTGTTCATGAAGGTGTGTGTAGGCTATGAATGTGTTTGTGTGTTTGTGTGTTTTGTGTGTTCATGAAGGTGTGTGTAGGCTATGAATGTGTTTCTGTGTATTGTGTGTTTATGAAGGTGTGTGTAGGCTATGAATGTGTTTGTGTGTTTGTGTGTTTTGTGTGTTCATGAAGGTGTGCAGGCTATGTAAGTGTGTGTGAATAAAACACAGATGTAACTTGCACCGCGCCCCTATCATGGTCAGGCTAGGGTTCGGTGACTTGTGTTTGTGTTGTTGTGAGAGCCAGTGAGTGCATTAGGCTTGAACAGACAATACTTTAATTTGTCCTCTGAGTGGTTTTAATGTACAAAGACCCAGGGCCTCTCTTCCAACCTATCTTTTCTCCTCCAATACAAAATGTTTCTGCGTAATAGAGACATATACCAATGGTAATGTCTGCCTGTGTGTTGGTCGGTCTGTCAATAGATTTCTTTCTCCTGAAAGGTGTGAAGGACTGTATACACCTGAAGAAGCCTATCAAAAGTCTCATTTGAATAGCTCAAAGACTTACTGCAATTCAAAAATGTTTCAAATGTAGACTAACAGAACATATTTTCTCCCTATTGCAAATGGACCAGATGCACCACCATGGCTGTTTTCTGGAGCCCCGTTTGGACCTAGTTTGGACCAGTTGCACCATGCATCTCCAAGGAAGTATCTGGAGCGGTGCTTTCCAGGACTGTCCAACTTGAGAATGGTGACTTTAGACTCAATCTCAGGTTCGTCAGCCCATGAAACACTGTCTCACATTGTCCCAGTACTGCGAAGAAAAGCAGAAAAACTAGCAATGTCTTTACTGTGCTTAGACCGGCCCAGACTGGTCTAGACCAGATCAGACTGGTCCAAACCAGATCAGACTGGTCCAGACCAGATCAGACTGGTCCAGATCAGTCTGGTCCAGACCAGATCAGATTGGTCCGAACCAGATCAGACGGGTCCAGTCCAGATCAGACTGGTCCAGAGCAGATCAGACTGGTCCAGAGCAGATCAGACTGGTCCAGATCAGACTGGTCCAAACCAGATCAGACGGGTCCAGTCCAGATCAGACTGGTCCAGAGCAGATCAGACTGGTCCAGGGCAGATCAGACTGGTCCAGAGCAGACTGGTCCAAACCAGATCAGACTGGGGACATGATGATGCATGGGACAGCAGCAGTAAGAATGTACAAATGTTTTGATAAGCATCTACTAATGTTTATTAATGTTATAATACAAATGTATTGTTTTAATGCTCCTACCTAATGCTCCTACCTACACATTATAAGTACGTTCTTTTGAGACAAAATAAAACAAATAAAGCTGTATGCATCAAAGCATAAATAGCCTAAAAAAGAAGTTGTTTCTTCTTCTTTTATTATTACCTAGAAGTTGGGCTCTGACCTCTTTCCTCTCTAGATGATTGAGGTGAAGTTCTTTATGGTTTCCTTTTGATTTTCACCATCCATTTACTGTATCCAGGCTCTACTCCACCGACTAGATGTACATTGTCCTATAAACCTCTAGAGGGAGTCGTATCCCCACTAATCTGAGTAAATGCCAATGGGCAGGAGGCGACTGGTTGTTGAAGGAGAACGGGCACCAACAGTTCAGCTAAATTACACATTTAAATTAATAATTTTACGTAAATAGATAGATAAATAAATAGATTATTTCATACAAATATAAATAACAGGTTGAAAAGAGCTGTTTAATATTTTAAAAATGTACAGGTGAGTTCAGGAAACAAACAAATCTCTGGATTTACAGCCAGAGTAGTGATGCACTGATTTCCATACTCTTTTAAAACAACACAAGTTTCAAGTTTTGTTATTTGTATGTACAGGATACCCATGGTATACACCATCCATCTAAATGCTTGATTAGTTTATTTGTAGCGTCAGTTGATCCGAGCTGTCCCCCAGATGACACCAGGGATCTCTTCCAGAGGGGTCAAAGGTCAGATTGAAACTAGGTCATATGTAATGACTATAATTTATTTTTATTTAACTACCCAAGTTAGTTAAGAACAAATTCTTATTTACAATGACGGCCTACCCCAGATGACCCTGGGCCAATTGTGCGTCAACCTATGGGACTCCCAATCACACCCGGATGTGATACAGCCTGAAATCAAACCAGGGACTGTAGTGATGCCTCTTGCATTGAGATGCAGTGCCTTAGACCACTGCGCCACACGGGAGCCCGTTGACCTCAGGTCTGGTCAGGTCTAAGCAGGTCTGGTCAGGTCTGTGGGTGATGGGTGAAGGGTGGGTATTTGAGCTCTATTTACAGACCTTGGCTTCCTTGTTTTGTGGAAAGCTGAATTCAGCAAGCTAGGTCAGCCTCGCCCAAGTTGTGTGTGTGTGTGAGTGTGTGAGTGTGTGTGTGTGTGTGTGTGTGTGTGTGTGTGTGTGTGTGTGTGTGTGTGTGTGTGTGTGTGTGTGTGTGTGTGTGTGTGTGTGTGTGTGTGTGTGTGTGTGTGTGTGTGTGTGTGTGTGTGTGTGTGTGTGTGTGTGTGTGTGTGTGTGAGTGTGTGTGTGTGTGTGTCCATATGCAGGCGAGGTCAATGCAGATTGAAACAGCAAAGCCTCAGAGCACTGTGGGGGCGGAACACTTCCTCTTTCCCTACTGCTACTTCCTGTCTGTTCTCTAACTGTATACCACACCCATATCCCCCTGACAACTGCCCTCCGCACTCAGTCCCCCACCACAACCTCCCACAGTCTCTACATCACTCCATCCGCCCGCCACTAACCTCCTCCCTCTCTCTCTCTGTTCTATATCACACCATATCCCCGATCCCACAAGTCTATTTAATTCAAGTGAAATAAATAATAATCTAAAGTTAAATAAACAATAACAAATGAACAGTAAACATTAAACTACAAAAGTTCAAAAATAATAAAGTAATTTCAAATGTCATATTATGTCTATATACAGTGTTGTAACAATGTACAAATAGTTCAAGTAAAAAAAATGAATAATTGGTTGTTTTTACAATAGTGTTTGTTCTTCACTGGTTGCCCTTTTAATGTGGCAACAGGTCACAAATCTTGATGCTGTGATGTCACACCATGGTATTTCACCCAGGAGATATGGGAGTTTATCAAAATCTCTCTCTCCCCCTGAAGCCCCCATCCCTATTCTCCTGCTCCACTCCTGACCCTGACAGCTAATTATAAATTATAACCCTGACCTCTAATATCATCTGCGTGTGTGTGTGTGTGTGTGTGTGTGTGTGTGTGTGTGTGTGTGTGTGTGTGTGTGTGTGTGTGTGTGTGTGTGTGTGTGTGTGTGTGTGTGTGTGTGTGTGTGTGTGTGTGTGTGTGTGTGTGTGTGTGTGTGTGTGTGTGTGTGTGTGTGTGAGGTATGTGCGCTCAATGTGCATATGTCTGTGTGTAACTGTGTGGGTGTGGGTGTGAACTGCATGTGTGTGTGGGTGTGTGTGTGAGAGAGAGAGAGAGAAAAAAATGAGTGTGTATATGTGTGTGGGGTGATGTTCAGGAGGGAGTTGCCCCCTCTCCACCCCTCTCCCTACCTACCTGCTCCAGACTCTTTGAGTCATACATCACTCCCTTGCTTTTTGTTCCTGCTCCTCTACATACTGTATAGGAGGACTGAACACAGGAGTACTGATTGCAGGAGTACTGAATACAGGAGTACTGACTACAGGAGTACTGACTATAGGAGTACTGACTACAGGAGTACTGACTACAGGAGTACTAACTACAGGAGTACTGACTACAGGAGTACAAACTTCAGGAGTACTGACTACCTGGAGTACTGACTATAGGAGTACTGACTACAGGAGTACTAACTTCAGGAGTACTGACGACAGGACTACTAATTCAGGAGTACTAACTTCAGGAGTACTGACTATAGGAGTACTGACTATAAGAGTACTGACTATACGAGTACTGACTATAAGAGTCCTGACTACAGGAGTACTGACTACAGGAGTACTGACTACAGGAGTACTGACTACAGGAGTACTGACTACAGGAGTACTGACTATAAGAGTACTGACTATACGAGTACTGACTACAGGAGTACTGACTACAGGAGTACTGACTACAGGAGTACTGACTACAGGAGTACTGACTACAGGAGTCCTGACTACAGGAGTACTGACTACAGGAGTACTGACTACAGGAGTACTGACTACAGGAGTACTGACTATAAGAGTACTGACTATACGAGTACTGACTATAAGAGTCCTGACTACAGGAGTACTGACTACAGGAGTACTGACTACAGGAGTACTGACTACAGGAGTACTGACTATAAGAGTACTGACTATACGAGTACTGACTATAAGAGTCCTGACTACAGGAGTACTGACTACAGGAGTACTGACTACAGGAGTACTGACTACAGGAGTACTGACTACAGGAGTACTGACTACAGGAGTACTGACTATACGAGTACTGACTATAAGAGTACTGACTACAGGAGTACTGACTACAGGAGTACTGACTATAAGAGTACTGACTATACGAGTACTGACTATAAGAGTACTGACTACAGGAGTACTGACTACAGGAATACTAATTCAGGAGTACTAACTTCAGGAGTACTGACTACAGGAGTACTGACTACAGGAGTACTGACTATACGAGTACTGACTATAAGAGTACTGACTACAGGAGTACTGACTACAGGAATACTAATTCAGGAGTACTAACTTCAGGAGTACTGTCTACAGGAGTACTGAATACATGAGTACTGACTGCAGGAATACTAATTCAGGAGTACTAACTTCAGGAGTACTGACTATAGGAGTACTGACTATAAGAGTACTGACTACAGGAGTACTGACTACAGGAGTACTGACTATAGGAGTACTGACTACAGGAGTACTGACTACAGGAGTACTGACTATAAGAGTACTGACTACAGGAGTACTGACGACAGGAGTACTGACTACAGGAGTACTGACTATAGGAGTACTGACTATACGAGTACTGACTACAGGAGTACTGACTATAGGAGTACTGACTACAGGAGTACTGACTACAGGAGTACTGACTATAGGAGTACTGACTACAGGAGTACTGACTACAGGAGTACTGACAACAGAGTACTGACTACAGGAGTACTGACTATAGGAGTAGTGACTACAGGAGTAGTAACTACAGGAGTACTGACTACAGGAGTACTAACTTCAGGAGTACTGACTATAGGAGTACTGACTATAGGAGTACTAACTACAGGAGTACTGACTACAGGAGTAGTAACTACAGTAGTACTGACTACAGGAGTACAAACTTCAGGAGTACTGACGACAGGATTACTTTCTATAGGAGTACTAACTACAGGAGTACTAACTTCAGGAGTTCTGACTACAGGGTTACTGACTACAGGAGTACTAACTTCAGGAGTACTGGCTATAGGAGTACTGACTACAGGAGTACTGACTATAGGAATACTGAAGACAGGAGTACTGACTATAGGAGTACTGACTATAGGAGTACTGACTATAGGAGTACTGTCTACAGGAGTACTGACTATAGGAGTACTGACTATTGGAGTACTGTCTACAGGAGTACTGACTACAGGAGTACTGACTATAGGAGTACTGACTACAGGAGTACTGACTATAGTAGTACTGACTATTGGAGTACTGTCTACAGGAGTACTGAATACAGGAGTACTGACTACAGGAGTACTGACTATAGGAATACTGAAGACAGGAGTACTGAAGACAGGAGTACTGACTATAGGAGTACTGTCTACAGGAGTACTGAATACAGGAGTACTGAAGACAGGAGTACTCCCTACAAGAGTACTGACTACAGGAGTACTGAATACAGGAGTACTGACTACAGGAGTACTAACTTCAGGAGTACTGACTATAGGAGTACTGACTATAGGAGTACTGACTACAGGAGTACTGACTACAGGAGTACTAACTACAGGAGTACTGACTACAGGAGTACAAACTTCAGGAGTACTGACTACCTGGAGTACTGACTATAGGAGTACTGACTACAGGAGTACTAACTTCAGGAGTACTGACGACAGGACTACTAATTCAGGAGTACTAACTTCAGGAGTACTGACTATAGGAGTACTGACTATAAGAGTACTGACTATACGAGTACTGACTATAAGAGTCCTGACTACAGGAGTACTGACTACAGGAGTACTGACTACAGGAGTACTGACTACAGGAGTACTGACTACAGGAGTACTGACTATAAGAGTACTGACTATACGAGTACTGACTACAGGAGTACTGACTACAGGAGTACTGACTACAGGAGTACTGACTACAGGAGTCCTGACTACAGGAGTACTGACTACAGGAGTACTGACTACAGGAGTACTGACTACAGGAGTACTGACTATAAGAGTACTGACTATACGATGAGTACTGACTATAAGAGTCCTGACTACAGGAGTACTGACTACAGGAGTACTGACTACAGGAGTACTGACTACAGGAGTACTGACTATAAGTGTACTGACTATACGAGTACTGACTATAAGAGTCCTGACTACAGGAGTACTGACTACAGGAGTACTGACTACAGGAGTACTGACTACAGGAGTACTGACTACAGGAGTACTGACTATAAGAGTACTGACTATACGAGTACTGACTATAAGAGTACTGACTACAGGAGTACTGACTACAGGAATACTAATTCAGGAGTACTAACTTCAGGAGTACTGACTACAGGAGTACTGACTATAGGAGTACTGACTACAGGAGTACTGACTATAAGAGTACTGACTATACGAGTACTGACTATAAGAGTACTGACTACAGGAGTACTGACTACAGGAATACTAATTCAGGAGTACTAACTTCAGGAGTACTGACTACAGGAGTACTGACTACAGGAGTACTGACTATACGAGTACTGACTATAAGAGTACTGACTACAGGAGTACTGACTACAGGAATACTAATTCAGGAGTACTAACTTCAGGAGTACTGTCTACAGGAGTACTGAATACATGAGTACTGACTGCAGGAATACTAATTCAGGAGTACTAACTTCAGGAGTACTGACTATAGGAGTACTGACTATAAGAGTACTGACTACAGGAGTACTGACTACAGGAGTACTGACTATAGGAGTACTGACTACAGGAGTACTGACTACAGGAGTACTGACTATAAGAGTACTGACTACAGGAGTACTGACGACAGGAGTACTGACTACAGGAGTACTGACTACAGGAGTACTGACTACAGGAGTACTGACTACAGGAGTACTGACTATAGGAGTACTGACTATACGAGTACTGACTACAGGAGTACTGACTATAGGAGTACTGACTACAGGAGTACTGACTACAGGAGTACTGACTACAGGAGTACTGACTATAGGAGTACTGACTACAGGAGTACTGACTACAGGAGTACTGACTATAAGAGTACTGACTACAGGAGTACTGACTACAGGAGTACTGACTACAGGAGTACTGACTATACGAGTACTGACTACAGGAGTACTGACTATAGGAGTACTGACTACAGGAGTACTGACTACAGGAGTACTGACTACAGGAGTACTGACTATAGGAGTACTGACTACAGGAGTACTGACTACAGGAGTACTGACAACAGAGTACTGACTACAGGAGTACTGACTATAGGAGTAGTGACTACAGGAGTAGTAACTACAGGAGTACTGACTACAGGAGTACTAACTTCAGGAGTACTGACTATAGGAGTACTGACTATAGGAGTACTAACTACAGGAGTACTGACTACAGGAGTAGTAACTACAGTAGTACTGACTACAGGAGTACAAACTTCAGGAGTACTGACGACAGGATTACTTTCTATAGGAGTACTAACTACAGGAGTACTAACTTCAGGAGTTCTGACTACAGGGTTACTGACTACAGGAGTACTAACTTCAGGAGTACTGGCTATAGGAGTACTGACTACAGGAGTACTGACTATAGGAATACTGAAGACAGGAGTACTGACTATAGGAGTACTGACTATAGGAGTACTGACTATAGGAGTACTGTCTACAGGAGTACTGACTATAGGAGTACTGACTATTGGAGTACTGTCTACAGGAGTACTGACTACAGGAGTACTGACTATAGGAGTACTGACTACAGGAGTACTGACTATAGGAGTACTGACTATTGGAGTACTGTCTACAGGAGTACTGAATACAGGAGTACTGACTACAGGAGTACTGAGTATAGGAATACTGAAGACAGGAGTACTGAAGACAGGAGTACTGACTATAGGAGTACTGTCTACAGGAGTACTGAATACAGGAGTACTGAAGGCAGGAGTACTCCCTACAAGAGTACTGACTATAGGAGTACTGACTACAGGAGTACTGACTATAGGAGTACTGACTACAGAAGTACTGACTATAGGAGTACTGTCTACAGGAGTACTGACTGCAGGAGTACTGACTATTGGAGTACTGACTACAGGAGTACTGACTATACGAGTACTGACTATAAGAGTACTGACTACAGGAGTACTGACTACAGGAGTACTGACTATAGGAGTACTGACTATAGGAGTACTGACTACAGGAGTACTGACTATAGGAGTACTGACTATAGGAGTACTGACTACAGGAGTACTGACTACAGGAGTACTGACTACAGGAGTACTGACTATAGGAGTACTGACTATAGGAGTACTGGAGTACTGACTATAGGAGTACTGACTATAGGAGTACTGACTATAGGAGTACTGACTACAGGAGTACTGACTACAGGAGTACTGACTACAGGAGTACTGACTATAAGAGTACTGACTATACGAGTACTGACTATAAGAGTCCTGACTACAGGAGTACTGACTACAGGAGTACTGACTACAGGAGTACTGACTACAGGAGTACTGACTATAAGAGTACTGACTATACGAGTACTGACTATAAGAGTCCTGACTACAGGAGTACTGACTACAGGAGTACTGACTACAGGAGTACTGACTACAGGAGTACTGACTACAGGAGTACTGACTATAAGAGTACTGACTATACGAGTACTGACTATAAGAGTACTGACTACAGGAGTACTGACTACAGGAATACTAATTCAGGAGTACTAACTTCAGGAGTACTGACTACAGGAGTACTGACTATAGGAGTACTGACTACAGGAGTACTGACTATAAGAGTACTGACTATACGAGTACTGACTATAAGAGTACTGACTACAGGAGTACTGACTACAGGAATACTAATTCAGGAGTACTAACTTCAGGAGTACTGACTACAGGAGTACTGACTACAGGAGTACTGACTATACGAGTACTGACTATAAGAGTACTGACTACAGGAGTACTGACTACAGGAATACTAATTCAGGAGTACTAACTTCAGGAGTACTGTCTACAGGAGTACTGAATACATGAGTACTGACTGCAGGAATACTAATTCAGGAGTACTAACTTCAGGAGTACTGACTATAGGAGTACTGACTATAAGAGTACTGACTACAGGAGTACTGACTACAGGAGTACTGACTATAGGAGTACTGACTACAGGAGTACTGACTACAGGAGTACTGACTATAAGAGTACTGACTACAGGAGTACTGACTACAGGAATACTAATTCAGGAGTACTAACTTCAGGAGTACTGACTACAGGAGTACTGACTATAGGAGTACTGACTACAGGAGTACTGACTATAAGAGTACTGACTATACGAGTACTGACTATAAGAGTACTGACTACAGGAGTACTGACTACAGGAATACTAATTCAGGAGTACTAACTTCAGGAGTACTGACTACAGGAGTACTGACTACAGGAGTACTGACTATACGAGTACTGACTATAAGAGTACTGACTACAGGAGTACTGACTACAGGAATACTAATTCAGGAGTACTAACTTCAGGAGTACTGTCTACAGGAGTACTGAATACATGAGTACTGACTGCAGGAATACTAATTCAGGAGTACTAACTTCAGGAGTACTGACTATAGGAGTACTGACTATAAGAGTACTGACTACAGGAGTACTGACTATAGGAGTACTGACTATAGGAGTACTGACTACAGGAGTACTGACTACAGGAGTACTGACAACAGAGTACTGACTACAGGAGTACTGACTATAGGAGTAGTGACTACCTGGAGTACTGACTATAGGAGTACTGACTATAGGAGTACTGACTATAGGAGTACTAACTACAGGAGTACTGACTACAGGAGTAGTAACTACAGTAGTACTGACTACAGGAGTACAAACTTCAGGAGTACTGACGACAGGATTACTTTCTATAGGAGTACTAACTACAGGAGTACTAACTTCAGGAGTTCTGACTACAGGGTTACTGACTACAGGAGTACTAACTTCAGGAGTACTGGCTATAGGAGTACTGACTACAGGAGTACTGACTATAGGAATACTGAAGACAGGAGTACTGACTATAGGAGTACTGACTATAGGAGTACTGACTATAGGAGTACTGTCTACAGGAGTACTGACTACAGGAGTACTGACTATTGGAGTACTGTCTACAGGAGTACTGACTACAGGAGTACTGACTATAGGAGTACTGACTACAGGAGTACTGACTATAGGAGTACTGACTATTGGAGTACTGTCTACAGGAGTACTGAATACAGGAGTACTGACTACAGGAGTACTGACTATAAGAGTACTGACTATACGAGTACTGACTATAAGAGTCCTGACTACAGGAGTACTGACTATAGGAGTACTGACTACAGGAGTACTGAAGACAGGAGTACTGACTATAGGAGTACTGTCTATACGAGTACTGACTATAAGAGTCCTGACTACAGGAGTACTGACTACAGGAGTACTGACTACAGGAGTACTGACTACAGGAGTACTGACTACAGGAGTACTGACTATAAGAGTACTGACTATACGAGTACTGACTATAAGAGTACTGACTACAGGAGTACTGACTACAGGAATACTAATTCAGGAGTACTAACTTCAGGAGTACTGACTACAGGAGTACTGACTATAGGAGTACTGACTACAGGAGTACTGACTATAAGAGTACTGACTATACGAGTACTGACTATAAGAGTACTGACTACAGGAGTACTGACTACAGGAATACTAATTCAGGAGTACTAACTTCAGGAGTACTGACTACAGGAGTACTGACTACAGGAGTACTGACTATACGAGTACTGACTATAAGAGTACTGACTACAGGAGTACTGACTACAGGAATACTAATTCAGGAGTACTAACTTCAGGAGTACTGTCTACAGGAGTACTGAATACATGAGTACTGACTGCAGGAATACTAATTCAGGAGTACTAACTTCAGGAGTACTGACTATAGGAGTACTGACTATAAGAGTACTGACTACAGGAGTACTGACTACAGGAGTACTGACTATAGGAGTACTGACTACAGGAGTACTGACTACAGGAGTACTGACTATAAGAGTACTGACTACAGGAGTACTGACGACAGGAGTACTGACTACAGGAGTACTGACTATAGGAGTACTGACTATACGAGTACTGACTACACGAGTACTGACTACAGGAGTACTAACTACAGGAGTACTGACTACAGGAGTACTGACTATAGGAGTACTGACTACAGGAGTACTGACTACAGGAGTACTGACAACAGAGTACTGACTACAGGAGTACTGACTATAGGAGTAGTGACTACAGGAGTAGTAACTACAGGAGTACTGACTACAGGAGTACTAACTTCAGGAGTACTGACTACAGGAGTACTAACTACAGGAGTACTGACTACAGGAGTACAAACTTCAGGAGTACTGACGACAGGATTACTTTCTATAGGAGTACTAACTACAGGAGTACTAACTTCAGGAGTTCTGACTACAGGGTTACTGACTACAGGAGTACTAACTTCAGGAGTACTGGCTATAGGAGTACTGACTACAGGAGTACTGACTATAGGAATACTGAAGACAGGAGTACTGACTATAGGAGTACTGACTATAGGAGTACTGACTATAGGAGTACTGTCTACAGGAGTACTGACTATAGTAGTACTGACTATTGGAGTACTGTCTACAGGAGTACTGACTACAGGAGTACTGACTATAGGAGTACTGACTACAGGAGTACTGACTATAGGAGTACTGACTATTGGAGTACTGTCTACAGGAGTACTGAATACAGGAGTACTGACTACAGGAGTACTGACTATAAGAGTACTGACTAGAGGAGTACTGACTATTGGAGTACTGTCTACAGGAGTACTGAATACAGGAGTACTGACTACAGGAGTACTGACTATTGGAGTACTGACTAGAGGAGTACTGAATACAGGAGTACTGACTACAGGAGTACTGACTACATGAGTACTGACTATAGGAATACTGAAGACAGGAGTACTGAAGACAGGAGTACTGACTATAGGAGTACTGTCTACAGGAGTACTGAATACAGGAGTACTGAAGACAGGAGTACTCCCTACAGGAGTACTGACTATAGGAGTACTGACTACAGGAGTACTGACTATAGGAGTACTGACTACAGAAGTACTGACTATAGGAGTACTGTCTACAGGAGTACTGACTGCAGGAGTACTGACTATTGGAGTACTGACTACAGGAGTACTGACTATACGAGTACTGACTATAAGAGTACTGACTACAGGAGTACTGACTACAGGAGTACTGACTATAGGAGTACTGACTATAGGAGTACTGACTACAGGAGTACTGACTATAGGAGTACTGACTATAGGAGTACTGACTACAGGAGTACTGACTACAGGAGTACTGACTACAGGAGTACTGACTATAGGAGTACTGACTACAGGAGTACTGACTATAGGAGTACTGACTATAGGAGTACTGACTATAGGAGTACTGACTATAGGAGTACTGAATACAGGAGTACTGACTACAGGAGTACTGACTATAGGAGTACTGAATACAGGAGTACTGACTACAGGAATACTGACTAGAGGAGTACTGACTATAGGAGTACTGACTATTGGAGTACTGTCTACAGGAGTACTGAATACAGGAGTACTGACTACAGGAGTACTGACTATAGGAGTACTGAATACAGGAGTACTGACTACAGGAATACTGACTAGAGGAGTACTGACTATAGGAGTACTGACTATTGGAGTACTGTCTACAGGAGTACTGAATACAGGAGTACTGACTACAGGAGTACTGACTATAGGAGTACTGAATACAGGAGTACTGACTATAGGTGTACTGACTACAGGAGTACTGACTATTGGAGTACTGTCTACAGGAGTACTGACTACAGGAGTACTGACTATAGGAGTACTGACTACAGGAGTACTGACTATAGGAGTACTGACTATTGGAGTACTGTCTACAGGAGTACTGAATACAGGAGTACTGACTACAGGAGTACTGACTACAGGAGTACTGACTATAGGAATACTGAAGACAGGAGTACTGAAGACAGGAGTACTGACTATAGGAGTACTGTCTACAGGAGTACTGAATACAGGAGTACTGAAGACAGGAGTACTCCCTACAGGAGTACTGACTATAGGAGTACTGACTACAGGAGTACTGACTATAGGAGTACTGACTACAGGAGTACTGACTATAGGAGTACTGACTACAGAAGTACTGACTATAGGAGTACTGTCTACAGGAGTACTGACTGCAGGAGTACTGACTATTGGAGTACTGACTACAGGAGTACTGACTACACGAGTACTGACTATAAGAGTACTGACTACAGGAGTACTGACTACAGGAGTACTGACTATACGAGTACTGACTATACGAGTACTGACTATAAGAGTACTGACTACAGGAGTACTGACTATAGGAGTACTGACTACAGGAGTACTGACTACAGGAGTACTGACTATAGGAGTACTGACTATAGGAGTACTGACTACAGGAGTACTGACTATTGGAGTACTGACTAGAGGAGTACTGAATACAGGAGTACTGACTACAGGAGTACTGACTACAGGAGTACTGACTATAGGAATACTGAAGACAGGAGTACTGAAGACAGGAGTACTGACTATAGGAGTACTGTCTACAGGAGTACTGAATACAGGAGTACTGAAGACAGGAGTACTCCCTACAGGAGTACTGACTATAGGAGTACTGACTACAGGAGTACTGACTATAGGAGTACTGACTACAGAAGTACTGACTATAGGAGTACTGTCTACAGGAGTACTGACTGCAGGAGTACTGACCATTGGAGTACTGACTACAGGAGTACTGACTATACGAGTACTGACTATAAGAGTACTGACTACAGGAGTACTGACTACAGGAGTACTGACTATAGGAGTACTGACTATAGGAGTACTGACTACAGGAGTACTGACTATAGGAGTACTGACTATAGGAGTACTGACTACAGGAGTACTGACTACAGGAGTACTGACTACAGGAGTACTGACTATAGGAGTACTGACTACAGGAGTACTGACTATAGGAGTACTGACTATAGGAGTACTGACTATAGGAGTACTGAATACAGGAGTACTGACTACAGGAGTACTGACTATAGGAGTACTGAATACAGGAGTACTGACTACAGGAATACTGACTAGAGGAGTACTGACTATAGGAGTACTGACTATTGGAGTACTGTCTACAGGAGTACTGAATACAGGAGTACTGACTACAGGAGTACTGACTATAGGAGTACTGAATACAGGAGTACTGACTACAGGAATACTGACTAGAGGAGTACTGACTATAGGAGTACTGACTATTGGAGTACTGTCTACAGGAGTACTGAATACAGGAGTACTGACTACAGGAGTACTGACTATAGGAGTACTGAATACAGGAGTACTGACTATAGGTGTACTGACTACAGGAGTACTGACTATTGGAGTACTGTCTACAGGAGTACTGACTACAGGAGTACTGACTATAGGAGTACTGACTACAGGAGTACTGACTATAGGAGTACTGACTATTGGAGTACTGTCTACAGGAGTACTGAATACAGGAGTACTGACTACAGGAGTACTGACTACAGGAGTACTGACTATAGGAATACTGAAGACAGGAGTACTGAAGACAGGAGTACTGACTATAGGAGTACTGTCTACAGGAGTACTGAATACAGGAGTACTGAAGACAGGAGTACTCCCTACAGGAGTACTGACTATAGGAGTACTGACTACAGGAGTACTGACTATAGGAGTACTGACTACAGGAGTACTGACTATAGGAGTACTGACTACAGAAGTACTGACTATAGGAGTACTGTCTACAGGAGTACTGACTGCAGGAGTACTGACTATTGGAGTACTGACTACAGGAGTACTGACTATACGAGTACTGACTATAAGAGTACTGACTACAGGAGTACTGACTACAGGAGTACTGACTATACGAGTACTGACTATACGAGTACTGACTATAAGAGTACTGACTACAGGAGTACTGACTATAGGAGTACTGACTACAGGAGTACTGACTACAGGAGTACTGACTATAGGAGTACTGACTATAGGAGTACTGACTACAGGAGTACTGACTATAGGAGTACTGACTATAGGAGTACTGACTACAGTAGTACTAACTATAGGAGTACTGACTACAGGAGTACTGACTACAGGAGTACTGACTATAGGTGTACTGACTACAGGCGTACTGACTACAGGAGTACTGACTACAGGAGTACTGACTATAGGAGTACTGACTACAGGAGTACTGACTACAGGAGTACTGACTATAGGAGTACTGACTATAGGAGTACTGACTACAGGAGTACTGACTACAGGAGTACTGACTATAGGAGTACTGACTTCTGTAGGCCTGAACCTTGGCTTCTGTAGGCCTGAACCTTGGCTTCTGTAGGGCTGAACCTTGGCTTCTGTAGGGCTGAACCTTGGCTTCTGTAGGGCTGAACCTTGGCTTCTGTAGGGCTGAACCTTGGCTTCTGTAGGGCTGAACCTTGGCTTCTGTAGGCCTGAACCTTGGCTTCTGTAGGGCTGAACCTTGGCTTCTGTAGGGCTGAACCTTGGCTTCTGTAGGCTTGAACCTTGGCTTCTGTAGGCCTGAACCTTGGCTTCTGTAGGCCTGAACCTTGGCTTCCGTAGGCCTGAACCTAGGCTTCTGTAGGCCTGAACCTTGGCTTCTGTAGGCCTGAACCTTGGCTTCTGTAAGGCTGAACTTGTCATGTTGATGTATGTGGTTTGAATGTTTTAATTCTAGCCAATACCTGGGATGTTCTCTATTTATTTTACAATTTGTATCATGTTAAATATTAGCTACTATCTGGAGTCACCTTCAATAATACACACGTACATTTATAGCTGTCTCTTTAGTGTTAGTTTTCTTCAATGTACAACTTACATTTGGCATCATTCCATTCCATGTTCCTTTCTTTCCTCTGTCACGTCTGTATAGTTGTTCCCGAGGTTTGGATCATATTAGGCTAACGTTGTTCAATCATTTGGGACATGTAACCTATTGGAATCACTATGGAAGTCAGACCACGTGTAGCAGGTTAAACCTGGAGCCTGGCGTACAGTTCACCACGGCTGGACCGTTGTCCTACAGTTCCATGATTAGTGAGAATTAGGGGAGATGTATAGGACTATTGTTCAACCCCTATTGAACACTTAAATAATCAACCAGATCAGAGTATTTTTGAATCTACCAGTTGCTGCTGAAACTGAGACCCAGATGCTTATTTTCTGAACCCATTCTCTCAGTGTATTCTACTCTATCCATTCCTATGATATGTAACCAATTGCAATTTGTACAATATGTTACGAGTTTGCAAAACGTACAATATGTTATGAATTTGCTATAACGGTTGATATTTTATGACTTCCAATTTGCTGTTGCTAACGTTAGCTTGGTGGCTAAAGCTACCATTAGCTAGCTCGAGGCGTTAAGGGTTAAGGTTAGGGTTAGGAGTTAGCTAAAACGGTTCAGGTTAGCTTTAAGAGATGGGTTAGCTAACATAATAAGTAGTTGCAAAGTGGAGGGAGAATTGATTATTGAGATTATTGAGACAACCAGGTGCAACTCCTCTTTTAGGGCGTGTGTGTGTGTGTGTGTGTGTGTGTGTGTGTGTGTGTGTGTGTGTGTGTGTGTGTGTGTGTGTGTGTGTGTGTGTGTGTGTGTGTGTGTGTGTGTGTGTGTGTGTGTGTGTGTGTGTAGGGGCCCTGAGGCCATCTGGACATAGAGGCTGGAGAAGGAACAGCAAAATGAGAAAGAGAGAAACCTTTCAAAAGCATATCTACCTGAACATGGACATACTGGATCATATAACATATTCTGTATAAATGTCATCAACAACATTACCTAGCGTCCTCAGTTGCTCTCCCCATCCCCTCTCACATGACTCCCTTGCTTCACCTCCCTGCTCAAGCCCACTCTCCTCTTTCCCACCACTTACCCCCTCAGACCCCCCACCTCCCACCTCACCTGGCCTCTGTCAGCAGGGGTCAGCTTATGATTCTCTCCACTCGCTTTCCCCTCTCTCTCCTGACCTCCCCCTTTCTCCATCTCTCTCTCCCTCTATCGATCTCCCTCTCTGACCTCCTGCGGTCTCACTCTCCTCTCTCTTTCTTTCTCATTATTCTATCTTTATTTCAACAAGGAACACAGACTGAGACCAAGGTCACTTTTACAGCTGGGCCCTGCGTATACATGTTTACACATACAGTAAAGATTACAATTATTAAGAAACTACACAAGACAAACAAAACCATCACAGATAACACACAAAAAAATAAAATACAACATCAAATTTAATTTACACACAAGTTATTCTACTAACAGCACAAGAACTTGCATTACCCGAAACAGTTACAAGCAATACAAAAATAAAAATCCTCCAATGAATATTTAAAAAGGGGGACAAGAGTCTAAAGTTGAAGTTTAGTCTGCAAGCTATTCCAGAAGCAAGGAGCATCACAGGAAAAGGCAGCCAAACCCAACACTGTGGAAATCACATGGGCCTCATGCTTGAGACCTGGTTTTAGGAATTCTAATTCTAATATTGATGAGTGATGATAAATAAGAAGGTAGCTTATTCAGAAGTGCTTTATAGACAAACACGAGAGCATGTTGTTCTCGTCTCACGGACAGCGAAGTCCAACCCACATTATGATACAAAACACAGTGGTGAGTTCTGTAGCTAGCGCCCGTAATAAACCTAAGTGAACAATGATAAGTAGCATCCAGCGATTTAAGTGTTGATGCCGTAGCATGTACATAATATCCCCATAATCTGTAACAGACATAAAAGTAGCTTGCACAATTTGTCTTCTATTTGTAGAGGACAAGCATGTCCTGTTTCTATAGAGGAAGCCCAGCTTGATTTTTAGCCGTTTACAGTTTGTCAAACATGCATTTAAAATAGCAGTTCATCATCCAACCATATCCCTAAGTATTTATATGCAGAGACCTGATTAATTCGAGAACCATCTGAGCTCGGAAGTGCAAGTGTATTTTCAACCAACTTTTTGAACCTAATAAAAATCATAAAATGTTTTTTCTTTGCATTTAAAACAAGTTTCAGCTGTATAAAAGACCAGTATCTATACCGGTTTATACTGGTATCTCTCTTTCTTTTCTCAGCACTCAGCTCTCCTCTCATTGTTTGACCCACTTTCTCTCCATCTTTCCATCTCTCTCCCTCTCTCCCTCTCTCCCTCTCTCCCTCTTTTCCTCTCTCTATCCATCTCCCTCTCTGACTGGCTGCTCATAGAGACTGTATTGATTAGGGTTTCTATTTACCTCCAATGCTCTGCTACTCTCCTCCCCCCTCTCTCTCTCCCTGTCTGTCTGTCTGTCTGTCTGTCTGTCTGTCTGTCTCTCTCTCTCTCTCTCTCTCTCTCTCTCTCTCCCTCCCTCTCTCTCTGTCTGTCTGTCTGTCTGTCTGTCTGTCTCTCTCTCTCTCTCCCTCCCCCTCTCTCTCTCGCTCTCTCCCTTTCTCTGTCTCTCCCTCTCTCTCCCTTTCTCGCTCTCTCTCTCTCCCTTTCTCTGTCTCTCTCTCTCTCTCCCTTTCTCTGTCTCTCTCTCTCCCTTTCTCTGTCACTCTCTCTCCCTTTCTCTGTCACTCTCTCTCTCTCCCTTTCTCTGTCTCTCCCTCTCTCTCCATTTCTCTCTCTCTCTCTCTCTCTCCCTTTCTCTGTCTCTCTCTCTCCCTTTCTCTGTCTCTCTCTCTCTCCCCCTTTCTCTGTCCCTCTCTCTCTATCTCTCTACGTTCTTTGTTTCCCCAGTGCATAGTTCTGCTTAAGTCTGTTTGATCACACTGTGTTTGTGTCTAGCTGCCTGCTGTTTTAATTAATTACTTCATTTACTGTAAACCCCCCCCACACACTGACACAATGACACACACTGACCGACACGCACACACACACACACACACACACACACACACACACACACACACACACACACACACACACACACACACACACACACACACACACACACACACACACACACACACACACATTGACAAACACACACACATACACTGACACACACACTGACACACACACACACAGTGACACACACACACACACACACACATTCCCACACATACACACACGCAGACACACACAAACACACACACACACGCCTCTATGTACACTACCACATGCACAACATACAAATGCATACAGATACAAACCTGCCACACACGATCACACACACACACGTGCTCAGTCTGTCTTCTTAATATTGGGTGTGTTGGTTACTCAGTATTTGTGTGTGTTTTCAAAAAGGCCCATCAGTGTTAAAACATCATTCTTAGCAGAGCACACCTTAAGAACCCTGAGTACTTTAAGGGGATTTACACACACGCAACCACACACACACCCAGGGCTGGGCTGGGATATACTCCCACCACAGCCAGCTGAAGGAGAGGAGATGAGGTATAGAGAAAATTAGAAACCAAATTAGAGGAACTGGTCAGGCGAGGAGGCGAGGGGGAATGTAGGAGAGGAGGAGGGGCGGAAAGGATGGGGGGAGGAGGGGAAGGACAAACAGAGCCTATGACCTGGGGAGGGAGTGTCTGAGAGCTTTCCCAGCATGCATCAACAAGGAGGTTGCTGAGAGAACAGAAAGATGAGTTAATACAAAATGAAAAAGTGTTTGTGCGTGTATGTGTTTTAGTGGGAGTCTAAACACACACACACACACATTAATACCGTTCCCTCCCAGCTTTCCAAAAAAGCCATCTCCCAACCATTGCATCCCACGCGTTCCCACCATGCCTCTCCCTGAGCCCAGAATCTGGGAATGGTTTAACCCTTTCCATCACGTCCTCTACTCTGGCCGGGGGAGTTAGCATACACACATACTCTAAAATGATGTATTTTGAACATGGATAGACGGGGTCCAGTTCTCCACTTCACCCTGTACCCTCATTCGTCACACATGCCATACAACTACCTAACATGCTAAATCTCTTAATATCTTCAACAGCAACACAAACATGCAACCAAACGCACAAACAAAAACATATGACATGCTCCTACCACCATGACCCCCACCCCTGCAGTACATCCTACATCTCTTTCATGTAAGTAAGCGGCTTAAACACCTACAGGCTGTGACATCAAGGCCCCACCCACCTCTGACTGCTGTTAGAGAAGGAGAACGCAGAGCTGTAAAGGAGAGCATGTATTCTCTCTATTCTCTCCTTCCCTCTCTTCCTGGCGTTGCCAGCGTGAGCTTGGTTAATGGAGAGCTAAGGCTGTCCCCTCACATTAGCCTGGGCCGAACCAGACAAGCCTTCATCCCCCCCTCTCTCCTCCTCCCCTCCTCACCCCCCTCTTTCTTCTCCTCCACTCAGCTCTGGCATCAGTGCAGGTCCCCAATCTCTAAGAACGAGAGTTCCCCTTGTGACAAGGCCAGAAGAGATAGCAGAGGGAGGGAGGGAGGAAGGGAAGGAGTGAGGGAGGGGCAGCAGGATAGAGAGGGAGGAAGGGGCAGCAGGATAGAGAGGGAGGGAGGGAGGGAGGGAGGGAGGGAGGGAGGGAGGGAGGGAGGGAGGGAGGGAGGGAGGGAGGGAGGGAGGGAAAGCAAAACATACCGCAGGAGACAGCTGTGATGTAACAGGGAATTTGCCTGGCTTGGGTAGAGACAGAGTGTAATGTATTGGAATGTTTCTGTTGGGTTGTCACAGGTTGACGTCCAGTGGGGAAGCCCTTAATGCCCCAGTGTTTGTCTCACAGACCTTATGCAGGTGCCTCATTTATCATCCATGTGTACATTTCTTACTCAATTCTGGCATACATGGAGATTTTAGGAGTTGCATTTGCCACAAATGATTGGGATTTATCAAACTGTCACATGCAACATATACGCATGTTTCCATTGATAAATTAATCAGAGTTATATTGTATTTGTGATACAACCCTTTATGGTAACGAAAACATGCTCATTTGCTGTATGATTTGGAAATGTTGGAACTGGGCCATGTCTGTTTCGAAAAGAAAGCACTATAGTAAATGTGATCACATTTCTGTCGAGGTGTGGACAGAATCTTTTGCAGTGACTTTTTCAAACAAAAAATGCATCCTGCCTATAGCGAGTGCCAAACACTGGCTGCACATTCTGCATGATTGATTTTATTTTCAAACAATTTTAAAGTAAATGCTACAGCTCACATTATGCAAAATAGGAATTTTTGTTCAATATTTTGTTTATCAATATATGATAGTGTGTCTATCTCCTGTCTTAGAATTGGCTTGGAGAATAATAGACTATGATGTTGTGCTCATATCTCAGTCACAGCAATGCTGCAGCCGCCTAATACTGTCTAGGCTACAGTCTATTTACTTTCGAGCACGCTTGGCTCACTGCCGTAGTGCAGCTTCCCACTACTCTGCACATTAAGGCTGAGAGAAACTGTTGCTGTTTTGGAGGGATTCTTGAAATACGGGACAATCAAAACTTCCCACAATTCTTTGTTTTAATATTAACAACATTTGAAATATATACTTCGATAGACCAAAGTATCAGCTATCACACTATGTAAAGGAACAACATACTTTTTTATTTCAATTGTGTTTTCTCCTCATAAAAAGCAACTAACTGCATTACAGGCATTACATTTTTACAATTATTGTCCAAAAAGTTTTTAAAGACACTGATTGTTTAATATTTTTTTTACCTTTATTTAACCAGGCAGTTAAGAACAAATTCTTATTTTCAATGACAGCCTAGGAACAGTGGGCTAACTGCCTGTTCAGGGGCAGAATGACAGATTTGTACCTTGTCAGCTCGGGGGTTTGAACTTGCAACCTTCTAGTCACTAGTCCAATGCTCTAACCACTAGGCCAACGCTCTAACCACTAGGCTACCCTGCCGCCTAGCATTATATTATTCAAATATGTAATACAAATCTCCAAACCTCTTCTTGCTTTGTTTAATAACACTACTAAATGCTCCAGGGCTAATTTCATTAGCATTTTGGCATGTTTTTCTAGATTTAGCACATAAAACAACATGGAAATGTAACATCTAAATGTATCCCTTTGTCACGCCCTGGTCGATATATATTGTGTTTGTCTGCATTTAGTTGGTCAGGCCAGGGTGTGACATGGGTTTATTGTGGTGTGTTTTGTCTTGGGGTTTTTGTTAGGTATTGGGTTTGTGGCTTAGTGGGGGTATCTAGCAAAGTCTATGGCTGTCTGGAGTGGTTCTCAATCAGAGGCAGGTGTTTATTGTTGTCTCTGTTTGGGAACCATATTTAGGCAGCCATATTCTTTGAGTGTTTCGTGGGTGATTGTTCCTGTCTCTGTGTTTGTTGTCACCAGATAGGCTGTATAGGTTTTCGTTCCGTTTGTTGTTTTTGTATAGTTCGTTTTTCATTCGTCATTAAACATGTCTCAAAAATACTACGCTGCATTTTGGTCCGCTTCTCCTTCGACAGACGAGAACCGTTACACCCTTAGGTCTAGTACAGTAAATACATATGTTGCAGAACAGTGATTACAATATTTATTCAGATTATTGACAAAATAATAGTTCATGGTTTTACCATGGTGATTTCAATATCCAATATATATCAAAAGTAGAGAACTTTCCAGACAATGAACCTCTGAGCTAATTTCTTGCTATACTACACATTTTGCCATTTTAAAGCTAGTTTCCTGTCATTCTAAACATTTATTTCACGGCTTATGACGTGTTCATATACCCCATATCGGGGGACCTGACCTCCAGGGGGGACCGCAAACAACACGCACCTTTCATTAATGAGGCCCCAGGTCTTTCCCGGCCAAATGCCAGTGATATAATTCTAAAGGTTTTACTTCAACCATTACAAACTCTCTGGTTGTTTATTATGTCAATGACTATATAGTCCCATTTCCTTTTGTGATGGCAGAACTACCAGAAAATATTTTTGGGTGGGCCTTGAGGTCATCGGGTCAAATCAAGCAGCTTGGTGAACTGCAGGAGGTCATTAAAGAGAGTGAGAAAGGGAGAGAGCCAGAGAGAGAAGAAAAAAAGAGCGAGTGGGGGGGTGACCCTTTCCTGTCCTCCCCTAAGGCACTATGGGTTGGTAAGGAAGGAAGGAAGTAAATGTGAAGAGGAGGAGGAGGAAAGATGATAGGTTGGATTATTGTAGCATAGCAACCCAGGTCTTAGTGTGGGTTGAGGGAGAAGTAATATAACATATCGCTGAGAGGTTCCATCGCTTAGAACAACCTCTCAAAATGAACGTGGAAAAACAGGAGCACTTTCTGTATAGAAAAGGGGGAGGGGGGTGGGGGGTCAGGGGGTTAGCAGTGATTGGTAGAAAAATCCCTCTCTCCCTCTCTCCCTCTACTGCTTTCTCATACTCTCTCTTTCTCTCTCCCTCTATCTGCTCCTGTGCATCATTAAAACAAGCAGAGTAGTGTTCAGAGCGCTGGGCTGCACAGAGACAGTGACCTCCACAAGCAGGAGATGTTTTTGCTTCAGGGAAGAGAAGGTCGTTTTGTACTCCACTTTTCTTTCTGACTACTTCCAAGGGAGTAAATGAGATTTAGAGGGGGGTAGAGCGGGGAGGGAGAAATGGAAGTGTGAACGGGGTAGAGAAAGAGAGAGAGAGTAGGAAAAAGACAGAAAACACAGTTCTCTGGTATGATTCATAACATTGAAATGGACAGAATAGTCTGGACATCCATCATCACGTTATTTTACATAAAGGGAAAAAAATGTAATGGAGTAGAAAGAGACACGGTTTGAGTGAAGAAGAGAAGGAGACAGGGTCTCATTAAAGTCAAACACAAGACATGCCTGAGTCTGTCCATCTCTACTGGGGAAGGTCACCTCTGGCTGTGGGAGTTACCAGAGAGAAATATAGCCCTGGTGCAAGCTGGCCAGTGGGGGAAAGGTGTGTGTGTGTGTGTGTGTGTGTGTCAGCCCCACAGATGGTGGTGGGCAGCCAAGGCTATTCCTCTTCAAAGAAGAGTGTGACTTCAGGGGTGGAGTTGTCTGTAGCCCAGTCCAGGAGCATCTTGCCAACACATAAAGGACTTGTTCACAGAATGGCCGAGGGACATAGCCTTGCTACCATCAGGGAGGTTCCCAGGGGTGAGATGGGGAAAGGCACTGGTGTGATTACCAGGCAAGTTGTCGTCACAACCACTTTACCACATAATCCATATGTATTTCTAGATTCTCTCCATATCTATGTGTCTTTTCCCCATTTATGTCTATCACTGTCTTTGTGCATTCCCAAACCCTCCCTCCCTGACTTTCATTCCCTCCTTCACAGTTCCCAACACTGGTCTGGTCGTCCCTTCTGTTTGTTGGTTGTTGTCTAAGGGAAGGTGGCTTGAAAGAGGACTGACTTTTGCTTTGGTCAGATGTCATTATTGTTAGACGTCATTATTGTTAGATGTCATTTCAGCGCCAGGCTTCGCTTTGCATACAAGTCTCTCTAGGGTGGCTCAGACACAGCTGCACTCCATGCTAAATTGATAGTGAAGGGTAGTGGATGGGGCTTTGCAACTGTCCTGTGCTATTTTTATGACAGTTGTCTATTTTCTGTGCCGTTTTATTTGGCGTGATCAATTACGTTGCTGCGTTCCGCAGCAGGGTTGCTAACTGGAGGTGCAATTAATGCTCCACTTCAAAAAGTTTTCCAGATTAGCGTTTATGTACCTCCTCCCTTTGTCGTGGTTCAAACACAAGTCATCGCGAGGAGACCCGGCTTCACTTCCTGCACTGGATATGATGTGTGTTCCTCTTATTTACATTTTTTTTTTACATGTGTTCTTCAGGCTTCAATAACGACGTTTTGAAGTGGCAACAACATGCTAGCTCTTGTTTATCAGAAGAGAAGTCATGTTAGTAACTTGTGGTAAAGAGGCCCCAAGCACCAGGTCTGCAGTTTGCTAGGGGTAATGTATGCACTCCATACATGCTGAGTCCTACTAAAACACTCACACACACACACACACACACACACACACACACACACACACACACACACGTCATTGTTCAGTATTTTTTGGAACATGCTCCAATTGAATAATAACATTAAAAGACAAAACAACTCCACTATATAACCTCCCTCCTAGAAGATAGATTAGTGTTTGCCATTTGACTGAATTAACGTGTAAGTGAGCTAATGAAACCTAATCCCAACTAGGAGAGAGAGGGGGAGAGGGAGGGCAGATGGAAAGAGAGACAGAAAGAGAGTTGGAGGACAGGACAGCCTGGACTGGGTTATGTCAGGGAGAGAAATGGTTGCAAGCATTAGCGGGCGTGGTGTTTCTTTTTAGGGGAAGTGGGGAGAGGCAGGTGTGTGTGTTGTAGAGAGATATATATAAAGTGAGACAGAGAGAGACAGAGATGGAATGATAGAGAGAAGGCCAGAGAGGGAGAGGGAGAGGGTTAGGGTTAGGGTTAGGGTTAGGGTTAGGGAGAGGGTTAGGGTTAGGGTTAGGGGTAGGGTTAGGGTTAGGGTTAGGGTTAGGGTTTTAGGGTTAGGGTTAGGGTTAGGGTAGGGTTAGGGTTAGGGTTAGGGTTAGGGTAGGGTTAGGGTTAGGGTTAGGGTTAGGGTAGGGAGGGTCAGGCTTGTCGTGTCAGGAGGATTGGAGCAGCCACGTTAGCATGAGGCCGTGGAGCTTTGAGTAAAGCAGCTTGTTCCTGGCAGGGATTGTGTTTGCAGCCACAGCTGCTACACACCAGCATTACACTGACCAACCGGAGGGATAGGAGAGAAAAATAGAGAGAGAGAGAGAGAGAGAGAGAGAGAGAGAGAGAGAGAGAGAAATAAAGAGAGAGGCTGTGTGTGTCTGGGAATTACAGACCCACAGCCTTAATCCACATTGCCCGACAACCTCCTGATCCGGCCCTCGGCTCCCAGCCCAATGAAAAGTGCTTCCTACCCCCTGCTATGTTAGACACGTCCCTCACACAATCCTATTCCCTATCATCACTCATACACTCATATTTCCTATCATCACTCATACACTTCTATTCCCTATCACTCATACACTTCTATTCCCTATCATCACTCATAACGACACCCTGGCAGTTAACCCACTGTTCCCCGGGCGCCAAAGACGTGGATGTTGATTAAGGCAGCCCCCCGCACCTCTCTGATTCAGAGGGGTTGGGTTAAATGCAGGAAGACACATTTCAGTTGTACAACTGAGTAGGTATCCCCCTTTCCCTTTCTCTATCTCTCTCTCTCTCTCTCTCTCTCTCTCTCTCTCTCTCACTCACACACACTCACACACACACACACACACACACACACAAACACACTCTCTCTCATCTCCCTACATCCTCTATACACATACAACACACACACAAACACACTCTCTCTCATATCCCTACATCCTCTATACACATACAACACACACACAAACACACTCTCTCTCATCTCCCTACATCCTCTATACACATACAACACACACTAGCACACTCTCTCTCATCTCCCTACATCCTCTATACACATACAACACACACTAGCACACTCTCTCATCTCCTTACATCCCCTATACACATATAACACACAAAAAACACACACGCCTCTCCCCACTTCCCCTAAAAACACTTTGCAACCATTTCTCTCCCTGACGTAACACACTCCAGGCTGTCCTGTCCTCCAAATCTCCCTACTTCCCCTAAACAGCCAGGACGTCAGACTGAGAAGATGAGAAGTGCTCTGTCTGTTTATGTCTGATATCAGATTTAGCAATGAGACAGACTTTGGCAAGGGCACTGAAATGGCACCGGCATGAAGGAATCTCATCTGATTGAGACAGACATTGAATTTATAACAGTATATCATCTACAATTGACATGATGTCAATGGTGGTGTTATTAATGTGTTAGTCCTTATTAATAACTATGATATTATTTCAGTGATTTTACTGGAATGTCATTGTCTGAAAGATGGATGAAACAATGAAAAAAAAAGCATTTTGTTTCGAAGGGTTGTCCAAGATGTGAATGTCAGTATTCCTTTACCTTCTGTCTGATTGATGGAGAGTTTGCCTGTTTTACCACAAGAGGGTGTAGCTTGGTCCCTGCCTTTCATTCAAACTACACGGTGGACAAAGCTTGTCTTCTGTTCTCACCAACACCCACAGAAGATGCACTCATGTTCAGAACCCCAGTGTCATGCATAAATGTATAGACAAGAGCATACTTCTCTGTGTAGGCTAATAGCCACACTGAGACATTCTTTTTAAATTGGAAACGTCCTTCATAAACTGTATTACCATGACATGGTGTCAATTCAGATGAAACATACACTCCTTTGCAGCAGTATATATTTCTTTCTTTCAGAAAATCACATGATATGCTGAAGATATAGCTGGAACAATAAATGTTAGGTATATTATAGCACTGCACTTTACACCTTACACACAATTCAATTTCAATTGGTTGTCTAATCCATAAGACAACCCAGTTTAGCATAAGAATAAGAATGTTTAACAGTTCATGATATTGTTTTCATGACACACTGCACACACAGACAAATACCCGACATTTGTATTTATTTTAGGATTTCACATCGTGCTACTCAATTGCAATAATGACACTAATATTTCTTTGAGCTGTCAGATAGAGAGTGTCTGGGGGTTGGTCGCTGATGGAACGGCGTGTGCGTTCATGTTGCCTCATTTCCTGAGTCTGCCCAAAGACAGGGAGATACGGGGGACAGTGCGAGGGAGAGAGCGCCCTGGAGAAAGAGAGCGAAAGAGAGAGGGGGAGAGAGAGACAGACAGACACAGAGGGGGGAGGCTGGTTCCTGATACCAAAACACGGAAAAGCAGGGGAGTGAAAGAGAGAGAAAAAAGGCTGTCTGAGACAGGGAGAGAGGGGGAGAAACCAGGGGAATAACACTTAAAGAGACACAAAAAGCGTAGGTGATGAAAGAAGATAATAGTATGTTCTTCTGAACATTCCCCTTTCTTTATCTCTCACGCTGTCACATCGGATTGGACTCCAAAGAATCGACACCGCGTCTATCCCAGACCCCATGGGTTAACAGGTATGTCTGCCATGCTCTTTCATTGCTTTTCCTTCATCAGCTCTTCCGTTTCTATTCAATTGCCTAGTGGCAATATATGTATTTTAAAAGCTGCTGATTTTATACGGACGCTGTCACAAGGTTCAGGCTATGTGTTTCATTTTACAACAATGTCATTTTCATAATAGTTTTACGTTCAGATAGAGAGCGTGCTTGCGCACACGTTATAACCATTGAACAATGTAACTCTTCTGAATGCATGTGACAAGTTGAAGCGGTGTATCGTGGTTTTACGGTTAATAACGGGTGGTTGTCGGTGTGTTGGTATCATGTCACGGACCGCACAAGTGTATTTTGACAGTTCTTCGGTGCGATGCATTTAAGCATCATGCTAAAAGTAGTCCGCCTACCTGTTTCATGTTGCCGAGCTAACTGACAAGCCAGATGTCTACTTGCGTGTATGTTTCTTGTTTTTGTTATTATGAGATGCAGTCATTTGCTAATGTAGGATAATTGTGCACTTGCATGAGATTGGGAAAACACGATATAGGCTAAAGTCACATGTATTTGCAGAATAAAACGCTCTAACCATAGGCTATTTGTTTCCGCTGTAAAGGAACCCCTCTTTCCCTGACTATATGTGTTAACCCGCGAATGTTGAGTTAACTGTCAACGTTTTGACCCCAATATTCTAGGTCTTTGCGGGATTGTCACGCAGTGAGCTGTCACTGATCGTGATGCCTTGGCTGTATATCGTTCTATGCGGTCTGTCGGGGTATTTAAAGGCTCAATGCAACCATTTTTATCGCAATATCAAATCATTTCTGTGTAACAATTCAGTAACCTACTTTTATTTTACATTTATTTATTTAAAAAATCTATAAAGAATGAGCTTCTTCGCTAAGAGCAATTTCTCAAGCACGAATTTTGCTAGGACTGTCTGGAAGTAGTCTGATTGAGGGCCCTAATTGAGGTTAATGGGAGGGATATGTAACCTGAAAATTAGCTGTTATTGGCAGAGAGGTTTGAAACACTCTTTGTTATTGGTCTATTAACTTTTACTGCTTGGTGATGATGCCAGGCAGGCCAAAACTCCATCCCACCAAAACAGGCTGACATGTTAGGTGGTCTTTTCAAATAGGCTTACACTAAAAGGCGTTATCATTATTTTTAATAAGTTCACAGTATTATTGCAACCTCATAGTGTGGAAATATATATAAAACTTAGCAAATCACGTTTTTGACTGCCCTGAGCCTTTAAAATGAAATGCTGGCAGTTTGGCAGGCAAGGGCTTAAACCCCCCACCTCTTCTCCTTCCCTCGGTTAACCTCTGAAAGGGGGATTTCTCCAGCTGGAAATTTCTGCTGCGTCAACACCCAACCCCAGAGTAGGCTACCAGACAAGAGAGGGAGAGTTCAGGTTTCAGACTCAATGGTTTTGGGGCAATGTTGTAGCGATATGCAATATTAATCTGATCCGTCCGCAGGCGCTTCTTGAGTTGAGTTGAAAGTGTGGCGTCAAGTGTTTTCATTTGGTGCTGAATGAAGCTGAAATGCCAAACCGTTCTGCTGATATGCTTTGCCCGTCTCTCGGTTATTGTGTGTGTGTGTCTCTGTCGGTCTGTGTCTGCCCCCTCAGAGTGGTCAGTTCCGTCTTCCTCCATTTTCTACCGTGCTCAGAAAATGAAAGGGGAACAACACCACTTTATTCATGCGCTGACAACAACACAATGTCTCGGCGCACCGTGCGCCAGGTGCGATGTCAACAATGAAGTCGCGCAAATCTTCAAATCGTCTGATCAAATCTATCGATGTCTGATGTCCTATGCTACACCTTTCCCACAACAGTCTGCTATTATGTTTCCCCTAACCTTTTGTATTTCGATCATATAACTCCCTGTTAGTTCTAAAATTTAATTGCAAAATCACACTTGTATTTGGTTTCCTCCTAGACTTACATTTGACCTCCTACACCTAAATATGCATCAGTGTTCTATTATTCCGAGATTCTGATCATATTTTATAGACCTAATAACTGTAATTTATAGCCTAAGCATTTAGACCTATACATGCGTTAAAAACCTATACATGCTCCCGAGTGGCGCAGCGTTCTAAGGCACTGCCACTCAGTGCTTGAGGGGTCACTAAAGACACCCTGGTTCGATTCCAGGCTGTATCATAGCTGCCGTGATTGGGAGTCCCATGCAGCGGCACAGCGTCTTCAGGGTTTGGCTGGTGTAGGCCTTCATTGTAAATAAGAATTTGTTCTTTAACTGACTTGCCTAGTTAAGTAAAGATTCAACAAAAAAACATTATAAATGCTATTCAATTAAAGTTCTAAAGAATTCAAAACCACACAACCTGTATGTTGCTTTGTTTTGCAACCATGGTGGTTATACCTACTAAATAAACAACTACCATTTAACATCTTGGTCACAAAGATGGGGGGAAAGTAATATATGAAAAATCTAAGTATATATATATATTATTATTATTATTTTTTTTTAAACACACTTGTGTCAGACTATTTTAATTAGATTTATATCACAGTATAAGTTAAAACAATAGCCTGTCATAGGCAGGTTCCTTTATTAGTCAACACAATTGGGTAAAATGGAGAGATGGTCAGAGAGAGAGAGAGAGGAAAGAAAAACAAGGCTAAGATTAAATTGTTAAAGTAGCCAATGGAAACCTGGACTGGTTCCTAATTTGGGAGGTGTCAAGCATGGCAGCTAGTACGGAACCCTCGTTAACAGTGACGTCTTCACCTGGGTGAATATCTGCCAAGGTGTAAGCTAATAAGGAGAGGCTGAGCCTAATTTGATAAGCCTGCTGAAGTCTTCAATTATGCAGCTATACAGTATGTGTATTTATTTAATGACTGTTAATGAATTACTAACAATTAACATAATATTCATTATATTGGTATATGTTTCTTAAAACTGCATTGTTGGTTAAGGACTTGTAAGTAAGCATTTCACTGTAAGGTCTACCCCTGTTGTGTTCGGCGCATGTGACAAATAACATTTGATTTGATTGTTCTATTTAATTATGTGGCTAAAACGACAGTAGCCCTATAATTCTTTAAACGTCTTTTGTGACATTGTCAGGTGTATTTTAGTGGCCTAGTTGTAATCTGGTAATGGGATGTAATTTCAACCAGAAAACCACCAGAATATGACGTATTTCTTGAATGCCCTGATGTATTTATTTTTGTTCATGATGACATCTGTTGACGTGAGGACATCACAATAAAGACATGAAATGTGTTTTACCTGGTTGGGGGTTCGGGTACTGATCTGTTGACGTGAGGACACATCACAATAAAGACGTGAAATGTTTTTTACCTGGTTGGGGGTTCGTGTACTGATCTGTTGACGTGAGGACACATCACAATAAAGACGTGAAATGTTTTTTACCTGGTTGGGGGTTCGTGTACTGATCTGTTGACGTGAGGACACATCACAATAAAGACGTGAAATGTTTTTTACCTGGTTGGGGTTTTGGGTACTGATCTGTTGACGTGAGGACACATCACAATAAAGACGTGAAATGTTTTTTACCTGGTTGGGGGTTCGGGTACTGATCTGTTGACGTGAGGACACATCACAATAAAGACGTGAAATGTTTTTTACCTGGTTGGGGGTTCGGGTACCGATCTGTTGACGTGAGGACACATCACAATAAAGACATGAAATGTTTTTTACCTGGTTGGGGGTTCGGGTACCGATCTGTTGACGTGAGGACATCGTTCACCAATCCAAGTGTAAGACTAAGAATCAACATTTCTGCCGTATGTGTACCAACTGTGCCAAGACAATTACATTCTATTGATATTATCAACTTGTTTTCAAAACATCTAGTGACTCAGCTTAACCAATCGCCACTAGTACTTTATTCAATGCTAATCATCTCAACAGCTGATGCTTGAATCTGTTTGTGTTTGGAAGCTTCTAGATGTTATGAGGTGAATTGCCAGACCTGTATATACAGTATATGACCTATCTCCAGCTCCAGCCAAGCAATATAGGGAGAGTCTTGGCGGCCCCCTTCTCTGGCTACTCTGCTCACTTCCCCCCAGGTGTGGCTGTGTTATGTCAACACTGGGCTGGAGGACGGGGGAGTGTGT
>NC_088244.1:15823238-15830738 GCF_036934945.1 Oncorhynchus masou masou
TCCTTGTAATACGGCACAGTCCTGCGCTCTGCTTCTTTATCAAAGACCTTGAGGAATCCCATTATGACTGAAACCTTGTTGTATCTAGCTGGAACCTCTGGCAGAAAACAGTAAGACAACTCATTAAATCTTTATTGATCATTCTCGTCCACCTCCTATGCCACATTCCCTAATTCTTCTCCCTTTATCATAAAAAATCCATGTCAAAATTGTACTTTAGACAAAATCTCCTAAACTTCTTTTGATTCTGTGCACAGTTAGTTGAGTCTCTAACCACTGACCTTGGTACTGTACTTCATGAAGCTAGCATAGAGCAGTCTGTCATCAGTAATGGACGTAGCTGTCCTCGTGTTGTGTTTCTAAAGGTTTGGCATGCTGTCCTGCATTAGGTGACCATGGAGAGGTGTGTTCAGCAACGGTGGAGTTCAGGTGGAAGGGCTGAAGTGCTGTTAACAGGGCCTGTTTAACATTCTCTATCTGCTGCTCAACACACCATATTCCACTCAGCACCCATTAACATGTACCGTAGACACTTTTATAATTGGCCTGATTTGAATTAAGCCAGATCAACTTGGATTTGTTCATTAGTAGTGCATTAAAAGGTGCCATCAGGATATGAAATATTCATAGATGGAAAGTTGGATATTGGTATTTGTGGAATATCAGTTAGATCAGGGATGATTAACTGGCGGCCATTCAGCCCCGCAGCCCCCGAAGGCCCTCGAATCCATTCCCCCACCCCCAAACAAAGTTGGGGTCTGAACTTAACTGCTGTGAGTTAAAATAGTAGGGTACACAACGTTCAATTTCAAAATTTGATTGTGAATCAGCCGCTTTTCAGTAGGTTGGCGGCGGTGACGGCACAACTACGGCCCCTCATGATGAGTTCAGATTTTACGTGGCCCCCACCCCCACCAAAGTTGATCTCTGAGTTAGATGCACATCAGTGGGAAGCAGATTGAAACAACATTGGTGTATTAGATGGTTATTTATATTTTGTGTGATTTGTGTTTTCAGTGACAAGATAAGACTACCCACCCAAATGATCTTTGCACCTCTACCTCCTCCTCTCTGTAGCTTCTCCTCTTCCTAATCTTCCTCCTCCTCAATCTCTCTTCCTTTATACCTCCCCTTCTTTTCCTTCTTCACATTCCCTGCAGCTCCACCTCCTCCTCTCTTTCCATCAACTTCTCCTATCCTCCCCAACTCCTCCATCCCTCCCCCTATATCTTCCCCTCTCCTCTCCTCCTCTACCTCCCCCATTCCTGTGAGTGGGCCAGGTGCCTCCTGTTGCTTCCCCTACTCCCTTTTTCATTTTTATTCTTCCCTCATTCCCTTCCCCTCGTTCCCTTTCCCTTGCTCCCTTTCTCGCAACCATCGCCAAGTAACCAAACAGTGGATACAGTCATACAACCCTTCTGTCAAACAGCCAAACATTCGTCTTCCACACCTGCCCTGAGACATTACATTTTAGACAAGAAAGAAAAACATGTTCATAACTTTTTTAAACATGCCTCATCTACACTATGAGATGTGTACATCTACACTACTCCTCCCGTTGTCTCCTAGGGAACAGAACCAGGTGGGGCCCACCTATAACAGAAGTGGCTAGTTTCCACATCCTCTTTCTAGTGACCCCTGGGTGTCTACAGAACTCTGCTCAGCGGCACACAGACAGAAGTGTCATTGTTACTGGGGTTTTGTTTTGCTGGAGCTGTATCAATGAAGTGTGTTAGTTAGCGATATTCATCCCCACTGAGCACAGACGTCAATTCAACGTCTATCCCACGTTGGTTCAACATAATTTCATTGAAATGGTGTGGAAACAATGTGTATTCAACCAGTGTGTGTCCAGTGGGGCAGTTCTATTATTTTCATTGATCTTTCTCTCTCTCTCTCTCTCTCTCTCTCTCTCTCTCTCTCTCTCTCTCTCTCTCTCTCTCTCTCACAATTCAATTTTTTTCAATTCAAGGGCTTTATTGGCATGGGAAACATGTGTTAACATTGCCAAAGCAAGTGAGGTAGATAATATATAAAGTGAATATATAAAGTGAAAAACAATAAAAAATGAACAGTAAACATTACACATACAGAAGTTTCAAAACAATAAAGACATTACAAATGTCATATTATATATATACAGTGTTTTTACAATGTACAAATGGTTAAAGGACACAAGATAAAATAAATAAGTGGTGTTTGTTCTTCACTGGTTGCCCTTTTCTCGTGGCAACAGGTCACAAATCTTGCTGCTGTGATGGCACACTGTGGAATTTCACCCAGTAGATATGGGAGTTTTTCAAAATTGGATTTGTTTTTGAATTCTTTGTGGATCTGTGTAATCTGAGGGAAATACGTCTCTCTAATATGGTCATACATCAGGCAGGAGGTTCTCTCTCTCTGCCTCTGTCTCTCTCAGTCTCTCTCTCTCTGCCTCTCTCTCTCTCTCTGCCTCTCTCTCTCTCTGCCTCTCTCTCTCTCTCTGCCTCTCTATCTTTTTCTCTCTCTCTGTCTGTCTGTCTCTCTCTCTCTCTCTCTCTCTCTGCCTCTCTCTCTCTCTGCCTCTCTCTGTCTGTCTGTCTGTCTGTCTCTCTCTCTCTCTCTCTCTCTCTCTCTCTCTGCCTCTCTATCTCTCTCTGTCTGTCTGTCTGTCTGTCTGTCTGTCTGTCTGTCTGTCTGTCTGTCTGTCTCTCTCTCTCTGCCTCTCTCTCTCTCTGCCTCTCTCTCTCTCTCTGCCTCTCTCTCTCTCTCTGCCTCTATCTTTTTCTCTCTCTCTGTCTCTGTCTGTCTGTCTGTCTGTCTGTCTCTCTGTCTGTCTCTTCCCCCTCTCTCTCTCTCTCTCTCTCTCTCTCTCTCTCTGCCTCTGTCTGTCTGTCTGTCTGTCTGTCTGTCTGTCTGTCTGTCTGTCTGTCTCTCTCTCTCTCTCTCTCTCTCTCTCTCTCTCTTTATCATTGTGCCTTCCTTTTTTCACTTCTTATCACTGTACCAACAACCTTAATTTCCTAATGATCCTTACACCTCTGAAGACTCTAGCCACTTCCATGCCATTTCAGACTCCTAATGATCCTTACAACTCTGAAGACTCTAGCCACTTCCATGCCATTTCAGACTCCTAATGAGCCTTACAACTCTGAAGACTCTAGCCACTTCCATGCCATTTCAGACTCCTAATGATCCTTACAACTCTGAAGACTCTAGCCACTTCCATGCCATTTCAGACTCCTAATGATCCTTACAACTCTGAAGACTCTAGCCACTTCCATGCCAGTCAACAACACTCGGTGGAGACTAGAGATCCTGACTGAGACCCTAACATCCCCCCTCCCTTTATTGTCCTCCCCCCTGAGCACTCTTACACTAATGGGTGCTAATTATGTCACCAAATCAAGTAAAGCCAAAAAAGTTTTCAAAAGTCAAATTATAAAATGAAATAAAAGGTAGGTGACCAATTAAGATGCCATCAACTTCCTGTGGTGTATACAGTGTATTCTCCCTACATACTGTACAGCATACCCCCATCACCTAATGCAGTGTATTCTCCCTACATACTGTACTGCATACCCCCATCACCTAATACAGTGTATTCTCCCTACATACTGTACAGCATACCCCCATCACCTAATACAGTGTATTCTCCCTACATACTGTACTGTATACCCCCATCACCTAATACAGTGTATTCTCCCTACATACTGTACTGCATACCCCCATCACCTAATACAGTGTATTCTCCCTACATACTGTACTGTATACCCCCATCACCTAATACAGTGTATTCTCCCTACATACTGTACTGTATACCCCCATCACCTAATACAGTGTATTCTCCCTACATACTGTACTGTATACCCCCATCACCTAATACAGTGTATTCTCCCTACATACTGTACTGCATACCCCCATCACCTAATACAGTGTATTCTCCCTACATACTGTACTGTATACCCCCATCACCTAATACAGTGTATTCTCCCTACATACTGTACTGTATACCCCCATCACCTAATACAGTGTATTCTCCCTACATACTGTACTGTATACCCCCATCACCTAATACAGTGTATTCTCCCTACATACTGTACTGTATACCCCCATCACCTAATACAGTGTATTCTCCCTACATACTGTACTGTATACCCCCATCACCTAATACAGTGTATTCTCCCTACATACTGTACTGCATACCCCCACCACCTAATACAGTGTATTCTCCCTACATACTGTACTGCATACCCCCACCACCTAATACAGTGTATTCTCCCTACATACTGTACTGTATACCCCCATCACCTAATACAGTGTATTGTCCCTACATACTGTACTGCATACCCCCATCACCTAATGCAGTGTATTCTCCCTACATACTGTACTGCATACCCCCATCACCTAATACAGTGTATTCTCCCTACATACTGTACTGCATACCCCCACCACCTAATACAGTGTATTCTCCCTACATACTGTACTGCATACCCCCATCACCTAATACAGTGTATTCTCCCTACATACTGTACTCTATACCCCCATCACCTAATACAGTGTATTCTCCCTACATACTGTACTGCATACCCCCATCACCTAATACAGTGTATTCTCCCTACATACTGTACTGTATACCCCCATCACCTAATACAGTGTATTCTCCCCACATACTGTACTGCATACCCCCATCACCTAATACAGTGTATTCTCCCTACATACTGTACTGCATACCCTCATCACCTAATACAGTGTATTCTCCCTACATACTGTACTGCATACCCCCATCACATAATACAGTGTATTCTCCCTACATACTGTACTGCTTACCCCCATCACCTAATACAGAGTATTCTCCCCACATACTGTACAGTATGGAAGTTGTATAAGTAAACATTGAATTTGCGGTTAGCTCATTCCGTCTTACTCGGCAAATGCCTGTTCAGGTGTAGATGCTGGAGAAGTGCTCTGCTGTAGCTGCTGCTGTTGTTTTTGAAATAGTTGAGCAACTTGTGTCATCAGTCTTTCGTTCATATCAGCCACTGTGTTGTAGTCCGGCATGTGATTCAGCCTGGCCATGATATGAGTTGTTGGAAATCCATGCCCTCGTTTGGTGATGGATCGTTCCCTCTCACAAAGAAACTACTCGCGGGCTTGCGTGTCCCACAAACTCATTGTGTCAATGAAAAAAAATAAACAATCAATAGCCTCGTGTCTCTTTTGCTGTATTTGACTAGGCTTGGTTAGCTAGCCTCCCTACCAAGCTATCTTTTCTTCCACCACTGCTGGGTAGCTAACGTTAGCCAACTATGCTTTGGTAGCTAGATAACATTAGCTTGTTTTAGTCAAAACAGCAATGTGCAATTTCTTACTCCTACAACTAAAATTCATGTAACATGATTGTTAACGTTTGTTAACCAGTTAGCTAGTAACGTTACTTATTGACTAAAGTTATATTGGCTGTAAGTTAGTCATTTAACTAACTAAGTCATTTAAGTATTGCAGACTTGGAGTACCGTTATAAATGTTGCCCTTAACCATTTTCACTACGTTGTTTAGCTACAAGAATATAGATGTTAAAATGACTGCCAGTAAAAAACAATTCAACCACGAATTGTTGCATAACGTCAAAACAAACTCTGTACAAGTGCGGCGCTCCCAATGTCTGTACGTACTATATATGTTTGCTCCAGCAGAGATGGAAGATGAAGCAAGACAACTCACTAGCTAATTTTTTCTGTTTCATATACAAGTAGACTGGACACAGCTGCTATCAAATTGGTGTCTATGTGAGAGATATTTTTTAATTAAGTAGTATTTTTTTTAATGGTAAACTGCCTGAGTAAAACATCTTCATTTATCCACCATCTCTGACTCTAGGTGCACAGATCCCCCAAGACGTTGTGTATCGGTAGTTCTATAGAATATCTCTGCCTCATATATTATTTCTTGACGATTAGCTGTAAAAACAGATTTAGTGTCACTATCAAGTAAAGCGCAAGGCAGATACCTCCATAAAGTGCAAGGGAGTATATGGACACAGGCAAAGAAGACCAAGGCAGAGAGGAAAACAATACTGACCCTGAGGCCAGATTCTCTGAGCTATTTAAATAGACATATTTCATGCCCAAAGACATGGCTGTAGTTTTACTGGGGACAACAAAATACGCTTTAACCGTCTGGAAGAATATTGGTGTGCTGGAATACTAAGAAATATTCAGCTTAAAATTGATGCACTGAAAGCACCTACAGACATAATATATTCGCTAAAATCTCATCAGGGTTTTCTAATTTCAATGCACAAGAATTGAAATATTTCACATTTGCTTACTCCTTATTCGCTCTTAAGGGGCTTGTGGAGGATGCCCATTATGATTGCGGGAACCATTTTGCCAAAGCCTGTACCATCTTATGTATAAGATGTATCACAGTGGAGCTCAAGATGTATCACAGGCTCATTGCCACTTGCAACAGTTCTGTGAGACCTTTGCAAGGTTGAAGGGAAAACAATATTGTACACCAAATATGCACCTCCATAGCCACTTGAAGAAATGTGCTTCGGATTATGGCCCAGTATACAGTTTCTGGTGTTTTCCATTTGAGCTAGCTAGCAAATTATTTTGTAGGTAAACAGAAGGCAGCTACTCAGTTCAGTTAATGAGAAAGGTTAACTGCCCAAGCGGTTAAGAGCATGGTCTGGAAAACTGACTTTGATAATATGAGAAATGTGTTAGCAGGCGGTCATGAGAGGTGACATACATGTAGGCCATGATGATACCAAGTACTTACATGCCATTGATCAAAGTGACAATAAGGATCTGACCAGTGTTGAATTTTCAGTGAGCTCATACATTAAATGCCTGCCACCTACCTAAACAGCTCTTTGTCGTTGAAGATAGGAATGATCTGTATCGTGTCGTCACATGAATGTATCCAAAGCGGATCTCACCATCGTACAGCTCACAGAACAACGTGATAAGGTAAACATGCTAGGAGAGGTTGGAAGCACCGATCAAGTACAAGTTTTCGCTCATCATGTGTACTTGCAATGTGGTTTTGACAGACAGAACGTTCTACCACGCAAACAGATGCCTTGCATTGAGAATTTGAGATCAAAGCTATTGTTTATTTCTTAAATAAATTTCTAAACGTTGAATGATTTTATCGTTGTTTGTGTTTATGTCATAAAGTGTATCATACATTTGATATGTTTTATTATCCTTTTTGCATATGGAACTTTGCATTCTGCTGTGTGAGGGGTTAAAATCCCATTTGTCAAGCAGACTTTGTAGCTTGGCCTTTAATCAATGAGGCCTTTGTGTTTTATGTTCTTTGATAACACTTGATCTCTTTTATTGCCATGCTGTTTTTTTTCTTCATTTTATTGTTTAAAGAGTGTTTCTATTTGAAATGCACTTCTAATAAAGTCTAAATTGAAGTTTGATTTGATATCAGACCTTTAATTGATGATTGTATAGATAGAATAGATGATTATATAGATGGAATAGATGATTATATAGA